>NC_049979.1:11042374-11048938 GCF_000003815.2 Branchiostoma floridae | reverse complement strand
TATGACATAAGCTACATCAATACTTCACTCATGCTATGTTTAGCTTTTAAGTGCTTTTGATAATAAATGTGAAAGGCTTCATGGCCCAATAGATAACATAGAACAATTGTATACGTGGGCTTATCTGTTCTTGATCTTTTGGTGCTGTGTTTGCTGCAAGTTTTCATCTTACTCTTAGCTAGCTGTAAAGGTTCAGGTCGGCATCTGGTATACTAACGAGCCAGTCATGTAATATAACAACATGGAAGCCATTCTGTTTCCAAGGGTAGAGACAAGCACAAACAGCCTACACCTGTTGTTTAGTGGGTCCTTCACACCAGCTGTTCAACAGCATATGTTATATATGTACATCATCATTATCATTATGGGCATCTAAGCTGGACTATGTTCACCCCACTTCTACTGGCATCCCTGTGTACAGACATATTCAGACAGGTACAACAAAGAAAGAAAACATTAGTTTCATAAATTTCTTGATTACCACCATGAAAAATGGAGGTATAGATTTTTGGTGTGTCTGTCTGACTGTGGGTCTGTTTGTGTTTCTGGATATTTGTAGATACCATAATCCTCTGGGTGGATCGTAATGATATTTGGTATGTGGGCAGGTGTTGGAAAGACGAAAGTCATGGTCGATTTTTGGCCCCCTGGTATGTGACCTTGGTACTGCAACAGAACCTCGATTTTTTTGTATTTTTTCACCTGGACATGCCATGGTCTTCACTTTCTGGTGGCAGATAGCTTGTGATGAAAGGAAGATATTTGGGCCCCCTAGCAGCTTGCTCTGGAACTGCAGGGCATTCTGGTCAAAATCTTCCAAGGAGCATAACAGATCATAGGAACGACAGATTTCCATGATATTTTTTTTCCATGTATTTAATTGGAACGTCTTCAGAAAAAGAACAGCTAAATTCATTTTCCCCAGACAACAGGTTAGGAAAGACTGTGCAACTCCAAGCCTGCATTACACCATTCTCTTGCTGTCAGGGGCTAATTTCTTGAAGGATCACCAGTTCACCACTAGAAGCACGTTTCAGCCAGGCTACAAATGCCCAAACCCAGACTCCAGAGTTTTATTCAAGGATGTTCTTTCCTGTTCAATCTCTATGCTTGCAGAAGGGTGGCTCCACCACACTTTCATCCCTGCCATTTGGTTATCTTGTGTGCCTAATGCACATGTACAGCATGATCCTGCATGGTTAATGGCAGCTGTGCCTGGCATGTACATGTGTAGTTAGCTTGTAGGCAGTGGGTTACGCTGGAGATAAAACATGACATCGGCTACGTCTAGCAGGGACTCTCGACTCAATGTCGGAGGATTCTGTCCTCCAATGGGGAGCGTTTTGCGTCATTCAAATAGAAGGGCAAGAAGCCGATGCACTTTACCTTGTGTAAGGCAAGAGATACCGACTGACAATCCTCCCTCATCCTTTTCCTGAGGCTGTAGCAGCTATGGCTGCTGAAAATCGGATCCCATGGCGAAACATCTTCCTAAAAATAGTTTGTCTCATGGCAGGCTATGTACCGGAACGACATGCAGATAAGTCTTTATAATCTTTGCCTGCAGGGCTCTGATGTGCACCATTAAAACTAGCGCTTTACATACACTGACAGGAAACTATATTTCAGTTCAGTTTGGTGTCTGAGCCATTACGGAACTGTCGAGTAGTAAATCCTAAATATGCATCACTCATCTCCCGTTTCATGTAAACAACCCAAAACTCCTAACACCCTTTCCACTTATCTGTGATCGATATTGAAAACCATGTATCACAGATTGGTAGCAAAAATGCCAAACGTTTTGCCACTACAATATGAGAACCAAAGAGGATTACTTGATTAAGAAGTGAAACAAGTCATTAGCTTTGTCTGCAAAAATCCTGATGTCAGCATTTAAGATTCCTAAACCCAGTTCATACAAGGAATGGAGATTCACTCAGGCAACAGTTTCATCCAAATTCAATATGCCAAATCTGGATTCAGCAGATTTAGATCAATCCCCACCCCCACCTCAGCTAGATCTGGACCCTTTGTACCAGACGTTGGAAATCTGGATCAAACCCTGGCACAGTGAATCCCGATTTGTAAATCATGGTATGAATAGGTCATACTTCAATTCTCAGCTGCTTCTGGGGTTTGACTGACTGACTGATTGATTGACTGATTGATTGCTTGATTGCTTGATTGACGGCAGTACAGTTTCACCATGGGACGGGTTGTGGGGATATCATGTCTCTTTCCGATGTAGTCTAAAGCTTGGCACTGGCTTTGCACCATGGGACAGAAAACCAAGTACACAGTTCATCATGGTCCCAGTCTGCTCTGTCAGGTAAGGTAAACCACTCTCCTTCCCGACTTCAAGTCCTCCAGGGTCAAAGGCAATTACTACAGATCAGCCACAGACAAGTAATTGCCCTGAATGCTTGAAGACTCGTATGTCAAGAACTTTCCCTTCAGGGCTGACGTCACAGTTGAGTTGCGCGGTAGAAGGCACAAAGTGGGAAGACGATTTGGGTGTGACTTAAAATCCTTTAAAATCTTCTTTTTCCTTGACAATTTTGGCCCAACCTGGAGACTTTTGGGGATAGAAGGAACAGGTAAGGTCTAATCTTTCCCATTTTGGTCAAAATTTGCTCAGTTTAGCAGTTTAGGTGGCACATGGAAGGATTTTAGTTGTTGTGTCATATTTGTGGTATCAGGAGAAAACTGGGGTCAAAGGTGAGGTTTCTTTCATAGAGCGGGGATTCCTCGGAGTTTGAGGTGGTTAACCCTCTGTTTTCTTTTAATGGTTACAAAGATGACCCTTGTGGCTGTCTGGTGGAGAAATTTTTTTAAGATTGAAATTGGGGTTAGTACTTTTCTGAAGCCTTGTTTTGGTGTATTTTATCATGCTTCCCTATGTAGAGGTCCAACTGTAATGTCAGCCCTTCATACCACGATTCAAGAAATGGGACTCACCCAGGTTTGAATCCTGGTTCAAATCTGAATCCAAATCTGAGAAGAAGGGCACTAATCGTAATCAACCTCCTGAGGTGGGTTTGGCAGATTGAATCAGGATCAATCCCATGCCTGGGTGAATCTGGATTCGTGAATACTGGTAAGGACGGATATTTTGTAATGGTGTGGTAGCCCAGAAACAAGAGCTTCTGAATTTGAATCCTGTTATGCTATCGTTATGGGGTTGGGGTTTTGTGCGCGTGAAGAGTCTGCGCGTGAAAACTTGCGCGTGAAAAATCTGCGCGTGACAATATGCAAATTAGCTGATTCCCAAGGGATTCAAAAAGTTTTTGCAGTTTTATTCTTAAAAGCTCAAACAAGATGGCACAAAATGGAATTAATCATCATATTGTTGCATTCTAGAGTACAAAATCTCGATCTGAGTGATTTTCAAGTGATTTTTAAATGTTAACTTTTCACGCGCAAAAAAGTTTGAAATTTGCGCATGAAACAATCTGCTTCAAAAAAAGATAAAATAAAGCTTCTAGAATGGAGAAAAGCCTCAAATTGTTACATTTTACAATATAAAACCTCATATGAGTAATTTTTCCATTTATTTCCATCAAATTTACGTGATTTTGAAATGTTCAAAATATGCAAATTAACCTATTCCCAAGGGATCTAAAAATCAGGGTTTTTTCAAACCCAAAATTCAGGTAACAGATGGGAAATTATATCATAGGTTCAAATTTTTCTGCCATAGAATTCCTTGCTGAAAATTTTTTGACATAATTTAGGAAATTTATTTTTCACGCGCACATTTTTCACGCGCACGCGCAAATTCTCCACGCGCAGAAAACCCGTTCCCTCGTTATGCTGCCCTTTAACACGACTTTTCTCACTCAATCAAGGTGTTAAGATGGGTACCTGACTTCAGTTGGGGGGGAAAAGAGTGGGCTCCACCTTCCGATATCATGCCCAGGACACAGTGGTTGACATTTAACTGCCCCTTTAGCTTCAAAAGGCTATGGGACTACCTTTACCTACCTTTGAAGGTTTGACAAATTACATACAAATAAATGATTGGCACTACCCGAAGACCGCCAGAAGTGGAAATCACTTGTGAACAGTCTTACTGCCCCTACGGCTTCATGAGCTATGGGACTGATAGATGAATGGACTACCCAAATTAAAACTAATTATAAAACATATCACTGCCCTCATTTGACACTTGATAATATAAGTTCTTTTACTACTTACCATTTTCACCACCTCCGGGTAGGTCTGCTCCAGGAGGACCCCAGTCTTGCCTATGTGGTCCAGCACCTCGATCAGACTGAACCGCTTCACTTCCATGCTTCTCAACTCCGACACACAGTCGTCGGCGAAGTCAAACAGAACCGAGCACTGCTGCAGCTTCTTGAGGAAGAGTTCCTGTTGCTCGGCCGGCGTAGCGTCTGCGGAAGGAAAAGGACGCAGCAGTGAGCCAGGCTTCGGTGTGATCATCGCACATCCACAGGTGGTGAAAACATCACAAAACAGAGACTTCTCGGGCCTGTGTGTTGTGGGATTTGGCACATACAGCTGCTGGTGTGGCGGAATGTAAGCCATGTCAACACTAACACTATCACAGAGACATGCCTGCTTTCGAAACAAAAAAGGCAAAAGTAGGTCCCTGGGGTGTTTTCATTGCAATACTCAGTAAACCTCAGAGTTAGCTACAAGATTGTTGGCTAGCCAAGTCACTACAGTATGGGAAACATGCTGAAGCATATATATTATATATATATATAAAAGTGAGTTTTCCAAGTTTCCACCACAACAATTTGGCAGGCCAGGAAAGACACATATTACACATTTCTGGCTACATGGATGTAAGGAACCTACATGTTCCCAGTAAACACACTTACATGTACCTACTCATAGGACAAATTGGAAGTGTAAGCCTGTTGTTTTGGTTACTGCTTAGGTTAAAAGGAGTAACACAAGAATAATCAAAGACTTTAGCAGTGCAGTTTATTCATTTGAAACACAGCAGAAAGAAAGAGAGAATTGTCATGGAAGTTGCTCAAACTTCTTTGGTATGGTCCTGTGTTTCTCTTCACAACTTTAAAAAGTAAAAGAACAACATGCTCAAGCTGGCATGCAAGTCACTGCAGCGTGGCTTTGTTGAGACTTGGCCCACATACAAGAGACTACACCTCATGACTTGTGAGTCGTGACCATTACAGATCTGAAGTGCATGCACACACAAGAGGCAGCGAATCCAAGTCTGGAAAGGGGCCTACCTTTACTCGACAGGAAGAAAGTTGTTCGAAAAGCATCTCCCAAATGTGCCACCTCCCGCCACCTTGCTGACTTAGGGAGAAATCAGTCTCAGAAAAGGAGAGCCGTGCAAGAGAGTCCATCGCGAAAAGGTGAAGGGGTTAGGAGCTCTTCCCTCTGATCAATTAGTAGCAGAACATTCCAGCAGCTTGAACCGTGCACAGGAAAATCCCCAGCATTCGGTACGAGCAGGGTCTTGTGGAGATACGTTGAAAAGCAAGCCGTGGCATAAACAGATGGCCTTGATAAAAATTGTGTCCAACCAAGACTGTGTGCCTGCCTAGCCTCCCTCTTCCATCAATACTCTACTTGTTTCAGTTGTTCTTCCTACCATCCAGACAAAATCTCATGTGCTCAAGCTTACACATCTAGACTCTACCTTGCCTTGGTTGAATCTGCCCTACAGTCCAACTACAATGCATGTAGTTCCTTGTGATGTTGTAGCAGAGAATGCTGCAAAATGATTTTGAGTGTAAAATGAAAAGGGACACCTGCTCAACATTCTACATGCACATGTTGGAATGAAATGGATCCATCTCAGATGTAAGTCAACATACATCACAGAAAAGAATTCCAGGAAGAGACACACCTGTGTAGAGTGTTCTACATGTAAAAAGGAACCATTGAAGAAATGACCCTGGCAAGACACATCTGCTCGAAACCACAGCTCATACTCATAGTATAGTATAGTATAGTATAATACAGTCATAGGTAACAACACACACACACACATTCACAGTTCACACTCATCTTTGCTCAGCAAATTGCTGGTTCTATAGATTATTTATCATACTTTATTTCTAAAGACTAAAAGAGGATACAGCTTTCTCATTGAAAGGTAAGGTGGATAATCTCCTCTATGAATCACAGCTTGTCCCACCAAATAAGGACAAGTTAGTTTACAGATAAACAAGAAAGCATTCTCAAGTGGGAGAAATGCAGGAAGAAGAGACAAAGTTACAACACAACTACTCCTTGATAGTTTTTACATCCAGCAGTCAGGAAAGTTTATCTTCCTGGTATGATCTGGCAAAACACTAACAGTTCCATTAGCGATAATGAACAGAGTCATTTATCGACAGAAAGTCCAACGATCATTTGCACACTGTGAACACAATTGTTGATGATTCGATAGATGACAGATACAAATCACCTTTTCTCTGTAACTTTAGTGTGAAAACTGAATGATGGAGCAAAATAGGTGGACTTGCAACTGTATATGCTGTACCATCACCATCATCTGTATATATCATATGAGGCATAATGGTATGGGACCCGAATGTAGTTTTGGTCTGACTTGTA
>NC_049979.1:10962158-11041819 GCF_000003815.2 Branchiostoma floridae | reverse complement strand
ACATCAACTCAGTCACCCTACCATATTTCAGTCATTCGATGCCATGACACATCATACACGTAACTTGAGATCAACCGCATTCCACCAATATTCCTGAATAGTATTAGTAACCCAAATACTAACTTGGTATTGCCACTCTCCTCCCACAGTAATCCACATGATGTATGGTATGGAAACCATGTTATGATTTTTCAATCCTTGATAAACAATTTCTGACTACTTCATGACGTTCACAACATTTGTACAAAGAAAGGCTGCCTGGTCTAGACTAAAAATAGTCATCCCTGTGGACTGGGAGCCATAAAACCAACAGGACCCAACCTGTATATATATACTTCATATATTTTCATCCTGATGATATGTTATTTCGGGAGTCTATGACTATGAGTATCCAAATTTTACCCAACAATTTCTGTTGATAATTATCACCTTTTTTATGCACATACACATAGTGTTGGAAAAGCCTATTTTCAAAGGATGCTTGACATAAAGAGTAAACTGATGTTACTGGGCATTTACATTGCTGACTGATGGAGGAATTCACATTGTTGTTCCATAGTCATCTATGCTGTGTTTGGTATGTGTACTTAGCAACTATCAGATCTTTGCATGCATGGATTTTTTTTTTCAACCTTCCCAAAGACAACAAATTACAGAAGTCTCCAGCAAAATCTAGGATATTAATAAAAGATGTGGACAACTGCAAGACTATTCAATCCAGCACTTCTCTAGTAATAGTGCTCATTACACAACTGGATCAATCATGCATTAGCAAGAAATCATACTTCTTTTGATTGATGAACATGCAATATCTGATAAGACATGTGTACATGCTGTCTGCTTCCACTGACTGACAAAAACTCATCACATCCACACTCCATTCACAAATGACATGCATACACAAACTAGAGATATTTACACAAAGCTGCCCATGCAGAATTAACAAGTTTCTACTTTGTCCATTTCATGAGGACATAAATTAAGAATCAACTGTAAAACCCACAGCAGACTGTGTTATTATTCCATCTATCCATCTTCTATTGACACTGTAATCCACAAAGTGCCCCATGTAACTTATTGTAAGATTGACAGAGCCACAATCTTCTGATATTAGCTGTGCAAAAATATTAGATCAGGCCATGAATATGCATATCTATTTACCTACCTGTTTTATGTGCATGTGTATGTTTGAATATCACAACAATTGGATACACAGTGATACAACTTAAAAGGATTATGGATTGTTCTGGATTAATTAGAAATTGTTCAAGAGGAATGTTGATAGGGTCTTGTCATTAAAATGGCGTGTTTGTGAAACATGTATTTATTGTTACCACCCATGGCTTATCTTTACCAGTTGACAGATCAACTGACTGACATTCTTCATTCATGGTGTACTCTCCATTTGCAGTTGGGGGTTTTTCGTGCCTTATCTTTCATCTTCTTTTTACACAAAGCAACTCTATAGCTCAGCTTTTTATGTACAACCTACAATGCACGTTTAATAATATCATACATGCAAATAGTAGGTGGTACAGAAAACGTGTATCATATCCGCTGTAAATTTTTGCGCCCCAAGAACCAAAAGACTTTACTAAGTTAACCACACAAAAATATCACACAAATTCTACAGCTTTTCAATTATCTCCATACTTACACATCTAAGCCAGCTCAATACTGAACAATGTTAATGGCATACCACTCCCTTGGGTAAAAGGATTTTCATGTAGCAGGCCAATGTGGCAGCAGCATTGGACATCACTTATGCAAAACTCCTCTACCACCGAAACAAATCATAATGTGTGCTGATCACATCAAGGGCACAGACACAACATACAAGTTCATCTATAGCTTTATGTGTAACAACTACAACTCTTCCAATGATTCGGTTTAAAAAACATACTGGAATCAAATAGGAAAGAAAACTACCCAGATGGTCAGTTGGTTTTAAAGCCTTCATTGCAAACTGCTACAGTCCAAGCCTACTGAAATCCTAACCAGGTCCTCTTTGATCCCAAGCACATAGCTAGCAGAACACAATTCTACAAGGAAGCTCTTATGTAAATCACCTTATAAGGCAGTCTCTACAATTCGTGTGTGTATTTCCAGGTATGAGATAATTACTACTATGTACATGTGCATGTCATTATTACATATATGTCTGTGCAACTGTTTTAAACTACTAAAGGTCTTTCTGTACACTGAACAAGATCTTTGCAGAAATATGCAACCTAGTCAGAAATGTATGGAAATTATTTTTTTGTGGACAATGGCATTGCGTTGCAAATAGCTGGAGGCAAGGGATGTAGGATAAGAATTTGACAGGCACAGACATGGAAAAATCAGGTAACATGGATGATACTGTCTACATACACAGGAGTAGCGATAGACTTATCCTCCTCACATGACAGCTTGAACTTGAAGGTAAAGGAGAACTAAGCAACATTCAGTCATATCCTCATCAGGCTGACCTGTTGTGGTGTGTCAAACCATGTCCACTGGGTCAAGGATAGCACCATAAGGCTCAACAAATATGGAAGATGTTGACAACATTATCACACAAATGGTACGCACAAAAATCTACTGGAAGAGGGGGTGCACTCACTTGATGCCAAAGTCAAGTTCGTGTGACAAGTGTATGTACCGTCAAGGTTGGTTGGACTGGAATGGTTGGCATAGTCCATGTCATGTACCAACCCTTGGTGGCGGTGGGAGGGGTCAAATGTGTGGATGTGTGTGTATCCATCTAACATGGCTCTCACGGGTATGGGCCTCAAAGTGGCCACAGGGGGCTCTCACTGATAACAGAGGTCTGATATGAGTATGATAAGGCAGGCTAGGATGTGACAAGTGCGCTGGTGGCATCAAAGATGTCACAACTGTGGCCCAGCTAAATCAGGAATCCGTGTTTATTGTCTCTGGGATAAACACGGTTTGGGTTTTTAGGCACGCCACAAACGTTCATGCATTCAAAAAACATGGAACGCTTTTTCAGAGTAGCTACGTACTGAGAATACTGATTGTTGGTGAACATTACCTTTGAGTTGTGGTAAAGGCACCAGCTCCGTCCCTCCCTTCGCCTTATACCGTGAGGAGGCCTGGGATCGCTTCTGTTTTGGCTTCTTGACTGACTGTTTCTTGCTGAACGGATCTATCTTATCGGTCACGGGCCCTGTGGCGGCGGACATTTTGGCAGTCTCTTAGGGTTAACTCGGCTGAAGAGTTAACTTAGGGTCCTTTTGATTAATACAAGAATCCTCTGGGATATCGCGAAACTGGATTATGATCGATTCCAGCGCGATCTAGATCATGAAGATGTCGTCTTCACTCGGCACGACAGTCTAACCTGGAAGGAAGGGCTGACAAGGTTGCTTGGTTGGTCCTCCCCCAGCTTCGCCAACATGGAAACCACGACCCACATTTAGCAGCCAAACAAACGATATTACCACACTAATAGTCCTGTATGATTGTTCCGAAGATGTTGTAGACACTTGCTAGACCCCTCCGACAAAAATTCAAAGAATCAGAAGCTTGAAATGGCACTATTTTCAACAGCATCCAGCACTGTTTCGGGCAACCTCCTTCCAGATTTTGTTGCTAATAGCCAAGGTGTGGTCACGTGACGGAAATAGCGCCTCACGATTGGATGACATGTCCCAATATCCCGGATGTTGGAGGAATCTTGACGTCACGGATCTATTAACTTGGTCGGTCTGACCTTTGACCTGTGCGAGGACCAGATGTCCCAGGGGACCGCGCAGACATCATAGCAACGGTGGATGGAAACAAACAGGCCAATAATGTGCAGACAAACAGATAAATAAGCAACGAAACCATGACAAAGGAAAGTGTCAAAACACATAAATAAAGGCATGGAAGGTTGGCATAGTGTGGGTGAGTTGGAAATCCCAAAATCAACTTAGTCCCAACTCAGGCAATCATTACAGCCGCTTGAAGCAGGTTATTAGTTAATAACATCCTTCCTTTATGATTAATAGTGAAAGAAGCATACTGCACTTCTGAGATTAATGAACGTAAAATAATGAGGTTTTCTTGCGGGGGTGATTGCCGAGTTGTCTAGAGTGTCGGGCAGAGCTGACCACAGTGTTGCGCCTAGTTGAGTGGGCCGGAATCCGGCCTGATCATCCTATTAGATTTTAGAATTAACTTTCTTTATTACCATCAGGTTGATGAATCAGGTGACCTTTAGCTAAATGGGGCTCCAACTATTGTTTCGGGATGTTTGTCCTGCATTACTTTCTGTTCTTCAAGTAAATGTGCACGTGTTTCCCTAGACAGAGCAAGGAGCTCACATCAAAAGCTCGGACAGAGAGATGAATGCTGAAAAAAGTCCCAGAAATATTTTGATACCAAACTTAAGTCTTAAACCTACTTTGCAGATCCCATGATCCTCCTCTGAAAAAACCTAAAGATAACACTAACTAACTTTCTTATAAGCCAGGTTCTGACGGTTTGCCGTTTTCCAATATGATCCAATGTGGCAATGAGTAATATTCGTTCATTATGATACGATGAGATCAATATACTTTTCAAACTCACCGTGAGTTTGCCCAATGCACATTTAGCCGAATACTTCCAGACATGTCAAAAGAACGCTAATTTCACACCCCACAGACTGCTTGGTAGCAACTCTAACGTCATCTTTAATGCGTGATTCGTTAACTTCCACTTCGGAACCAGACAAACCGTTGCCTGTTGCCTCTTGTCGGCCTGTTTTCGCCAACATCGCCCCGTCCCATGGAGGGGAAAAGAACATTCAGATGTCCACAACAGTGATCTGAAGGAAAGTTTTTGGGCTGATGCTTTCGGTTCTGACGACTAGAATCCGCTTCTGGCTGAGGTGAGTGGAAAACTAGGACGTCATGTCACAATTGCACAGCGCATACTTGCTTTTACCCATTAGGCCCAAATTGGGCCCATATTGCCCACTTGTTCTCTTTTTGAACGGTACA
Organism: Branchiostoma floridae; assembly: GCF_000003815.2. Taxonomy (NCBI): domain Eukaryota; kingdom Metazoa; phylum Chordata; class Leptocardii; order Amphioxiformes; family Branchiostomatidae; genus Branchiostoma; species Branchiostoma floridae. The sequence continues at coordinate 11,036,846 of NC_049979.1, read as the reverse complement.
CCATGCACCAGCAATCTTTATTGAGGAAAGTCACCAGGAAGGTTTCTCTGAAAATTTGAAGGAAACCTTGCGCACTGTCCGTAAATTATGAACCTTCATCGCCCCCCTTTCTGTCAATAAAAAAATCTTTCTGCTCCGCTTTTCAGATCTCGACATTAATGCAATCGTGGATTACCCACATGACCTCACTTTTCCGATACGTTTTACCAGAACTCTTGTCCATATTCCCGACTGTCTCTAGTCGCATTCCATCATATGTTTTTCATTTTTTTAGTGACATTCACAGAAAGGTTTTTAATTGACAGAAAAGGGTCAGATTTGGGCCTCAGTATGATGACTTTGACTACATCAATCATGTGTTTTGTACCATGTATGTGTAATGATGTATGTTTATATGTTTATTGAACAAATTTCTAAAATAAAAAAAGTCTGATATTTCATACGTTTTTTGTGACGCTTGTTTTTCAAAATCATAGAAATTGGACAAATATCGACAGATAACATGTCAGAGGAATTAACTAGTCGCAAACCAAACACCTCGGACAGCTAACTCCTCTGGCATGTTATCTGGCTATATTTGTCCTATTTCTATTATTTTTCTAGCGACCTGTGGAGGGAGCCTGGTAGAGGCTAAGAATTCCGAACAGACCCCATACGAACTTGAATACGCACGTGTGAACTCACCTTTACCACTGACCAGTTTTCTCTCGAAAAAGACGTTTAGTAGCTGCCCTCTAGCGACATGAAGGCAGTGTACATCTCACACAAGGATACTTTAAACACAACAGGAACCTTGGAGATGACATGGTGCTATGACTCTTTTAGTATCAAGAAGAAAGGCCTTTAAGAAAGACTGAGGGACTGAAACAGCTATCAAAAGGGAACGTTGTTGTAGAAAGATTGAATATCTCTAGTGTCTGTGTGTGACTAGCATTGCCTTCTTGCTTTTGCTTGTAATCATCTAAATTTAGAAATAAAGGACAGGTAATCACTTCAATGTGAAACTTGTGACAATATAGTTTACCGTGCGACAATTGTCAGCACTGGTCCTCATCTATTCTGACAAGGTCGCAAGATACAGCCTAAAGCTAAGGGCACAACCCGCCGTACGTGCTTTTTGTCCGTACTTTTTTTTCTGAAAACGTGCGGAAGGAATGGCAGGGACAGGGAGGGAGTACTGTTGCGCAAGGTGTAAGTATGTGGTCTGCACGCCACGACTGGCCGAGCCGGTTGCGAGCATCGTTCGTCGAGCTAGTGGTAAGTGAGTTGTACGTGCTTACCGTGACGTGCGATTGCCACGTTACCGTATGCAGACCGTACTTACACGTGCTGCGTACGTACGGTTTCCTTACTCACTGTACGGGCACGCGCGTCGCCCGTACTTCCTCGTACAGGAGGCGCATCCGCTGCCCAAGGGCAGAGAAATTTTGACATACACGTAGAGTGCTACGGCGTGTCTACGTGCTCTCAAATCTGTTGGATTCCGTACGATTCCGTACGGAGGTGGTACTTACCAATTACGGATACCAAAAGATTGCCCACGTTTTGGCACGTAGACACCACGCAGTTGCACGTATGGCGGGTTGTGCTCTCTTATAGTAGCTTAAGTTTCCCCAGTGAGGGCGCAAAAGACCGTTCATCAGCTCACCTGACCCACTTTCTTTCCTCCTCAATGATCGATATCCCGGTGCTTGTTAACGCCCCTGTACCCATTCCAGCCACGTCCCCACATGCCGATCTCGATGGGCACTTCACAATGGAAAATCCTGGATACGTCATCTACTGTTTGCCGAGCGTACTACATTAGAGGCGCGGGCCCAAACAGTCAGACCCGGAACGTAAATCAACACGCTAAATTCTCCTGCCATACCTGTCGATAACGCCCTTTGAACCCTCCTGAGAAAAAAATCTGTGCCTGGTTCAAGATGGAGGTGTTCAGAAGGGTACGATTGACATGTTGTTTGACAGCACTTGGTCTTGTCATGTTAGTGAGAGTGGACGGATCAGAACACAGCACAGCGTGTACCTTTGACTTGGAGAACAGAGGGGAGATATGCTTCTATCAGGAGTTCTATTTCCCGGGAAACTACTCTTTCGAGTTTCAAGTAATCAAGGGCGGCCAGAGGGATGTTGACGTGGCGATCATGGCACCGGACGACAGCCTCATCTATAACAAAGAGCGAGAGAAGTCAGGCGTGCACAACTGGCAGACCACCGTGGGCACCTACAAGTTCTGCTTCAGCAACGCCTTCTCGACGTTCAATAGAAAGGTTGACTAAAAGGACTTCACTATCCGTTATCTTAAACTATTGTTTATCTTCGCCATGTCGAACAGCAGTGCCTAGGTAACGTTACCGCCTCTTTATGGCTCACTTAACAGGTAGACGTCGTCAGGGCATGGTCATGACCATGTTTGGTCTGGGTAAGAAAGAAGCTCAGTAAAGGTGTGTAACGGCACGCGGGGCCCAGACCATATCAAGTTACTGATCCAGTAGGACCTTCCTCCCGGATGCACTGTTATTTCACCTCAGACGATAGATCGTCGGATCGAAAACAATTAAGAACAGTACTAGTACTCTGAAACACTGAAATGTTACCAACCACTCGAATAACCCATTTACATTGCATAGGTGGCATGGTAGTAGCTGCGCTAATAACTTTGTTGAAATCTGTATTGTTTCTGACCAGCTGATCTACATGTCCCTGATGAAGCAAGAGACAGCGGCTCTCGCGGCACGGATGGGCACCAAGCGGCCTGATGACATCTCAGCGTGGCTGTTTGTAGCAAAACAAATCAAGGAGTCACTAGACATCATAGTGGAGCTACAGAACAGGTAAGAGGGAATTGATAGAGGGACTTGTGTTTTCCGTTTACGTCTAGGAGTGTAAACAATTACGAACAGAACCGGAGTTGTTTAGTGGAATGAAAAACAAAGGCAAGTAAACTTTGAGCTGCTTTATTCTAACAAATGTCGAACTAGCTCTGACATTGATGCTTAATCACCAAGCAGATGTAAGGAACCTGCTTATCTCAGTGTTTCACGCCCTTTTTTAACAATTCAACTCGTAGTTGGGGGCGAGTGGTTAAAAATGGAAATACTAAATTTAGAAAAGAGCAACGATAATTCTTACAAAAACCGGTGTCGGCACAAAGGTAGAGCAGGTGTATTACATCTGCTTGGGGATTACTTTCTGTCAGCTCACACCAGTTTGTAGCCTCTACAAGGCTCCACATGTCGTTGGGAAAATACTAGTAGAAATCGGCCAAATGGACTACAGATAACACTACAGAGTTAGCCGGCCAAATAGTACAATTGACAATACCTATGTAATTTTTGGTCGTCTCTGGTGTGTTATCTGTCTATTTGACAAATTTCTACTATCTTTTTTTCCAGCGACATGAAGAGCCTGGTAGAGGCTAACAAGTTTGCACCATTCCTTTCAGATACCGCCGCTATGAAGCTGTGGACCTAAACAACGCGCTGGACCTGAGTGGGCGGGTACACGACTGGTCTCTGTATCAGTCGGTGCTCGTGGTTGTGATCGGCCTCGGGCAGATGATCATACTGAAGACTTTATTCACAGACAAACAGACAAGGAGATTCAGCAGACCATAGATAGTGAACAACTGCTGTCCGACAGCAAAATATATTTTTAGATAAGCTTACGTTATATCATTTTTTTCTCAAATAGGATACTACTAGTACAGTATGCACGTAGAAGTGTTAATAACGACCGCGTTATTGCAACAGCAACATAAATTTCAAAAAGAATACCATTGTTCCAAAAACTATATGATTTAGCTTCACAAGAGTGAACCTGAGAAATTATCGTTTGTGATATGTGTCAAATGAAATTAAAGAAATTGACCAACTTGCTGCTTTTTAATCAAAGTAACCAGCTCGTTACAACTCAGCCAGATCGACCTCCGTTTGGTCACCTTTATCAGCGTGGCAACCTATATCCTTTGAAATAGGATAGTTAGTCAACCGGTGGTGTTCTCAAACTGCAACTGTTTAACACTGTGATTATTCAGCACTATGGCGAGATTTGAAAGTCATCAGTGACATCTTATTGGCGTCTGTGTGCTGGGGTCACCTAGTTATGATAACGGGTGTCATAAGTACTAGTACGTCATCCAACCACTGCCCAAAGGGTAGTGCTTATCCTCTGTAAACATTACCTCCATGACAAGACATCCTTTCAGCACCAAGGACAGACACGCAAGGGCCCTCACTAGTTTCTGTGGGCCAGAAAAGGAAGGGTAGTACATTTTGTACTCTGCTTATAACATGTCTCTGCATAGTCTTCACATATAGTCTACATAGTGTTAATAGGTTAGATTTACCTGAGTGTACTATTTCTGTTTTGAACAAATAAAGTCTCATTGAATTTCAGCAGTTTGTTTGTTTTGTTTGAACCTTTATTTATTGGATATGAGTAAGGTGCCTCAAGGCTAGATACAGTGTGCATGCTGGCTAAGAGGAACACTTTTCTCTCAGAAATAATGACTCTAATCAGATTTTACAGTACTGTATTTTCCCATGGAAGTTGAGAAGAAGATGAAGTGTGTGTATGTCACTGTGTTAGTGTGTTAGTGGGTGTGCATGCATGTGTGTGCATGCATGGGTGTGTTTGTGTTTGTGTGTGCATGCGTGTGTGTGTGTGTGTTTGTGCGTGGGAGAGAGAGAGAGAGAGAGAGAGAGAGAGAGAGAAATTGTGAATAAAAGCTGGCACAAGAGACTGTCCATAGGCTGTATACGTACTTGGGGACAAAATCATGCAGTGTTTCTACTACATGTACATAATGCAGAACATTACCACACTAGTGAACAGAATAGCTGCACATACTGAGGAAGTGTCCTTCATTATAGGTTTCATCTATATTTGTTCTGCATTTCTCTATGCTACTAGCTGAGGGGTCTGCCTAAACACCTCAAACTACCTCAAACAGCTCTAATATGCTGTAAACATGGGGCAATGACCTTGTGTGGCACTTTTGAATATATTGTTTATGCATTTATGAATTTAAAAAAAAGCAAGTCCAGTCCAGTATTTACCAGTTATTTGGAGTTGGTCAGTCGGTTTCACGATTGAAGCAATTAGAGGCTGAAATGCACTTAGTATACATTATAAATTGACAATGATAGAATTGTGCTATGCTATAATCTATGAGTCAACAGCATCCACAGTTTGAAAATCTTATCGTACTGTCGTCTGTGGACTGAAGAAGGTTAATTGAGAACGTCACCATGATCCAATATGGTGGCCAGAAGTTGCTTCAATCTTTTGTATTTTTATTCATATGCTAGTATGCATACTAGTAAACAATGTATCCAGAGCATCACACAAGGTTGCCCTATGTGCACTGCATATTAGAGCCAATGGTCATTTGAGGTTGTTTGAGGTGTCTGACAGACCGCTAGCTGATTTTGAAAGTTTTGCAGTGGTATATTATATTTCCTTGATTTTGTCTCCAGCATACATTCACAACAAAATGTCTCCCTTGCATTTCACAACTGTACTACAAAATTGTTTAAACTACCAATGTGAATAGATAATGGAATACTGTCCAATTTAGCCAAAAATATGGCAGCCAAGTTCTTGTTTCACAATGTTTTATCAACAACAAAACCCTCCCGCTCTAATCTTCTGAAAAGATCAATGTACCTCCCAGCTTTAACACCTTGGGGAAGGACCATTGTCTTACAGAACTCTGGTCTACTTCTTAACGCTTCTGTGTTAACATAGTCATATCCTACGTATCTCAGGAACCCAAGCACAAAGTCAAAACAGTTGTTGTCTTTTTCATCATATGACTCAGGCCTCCAGCACAACCCATAATTGTTCAAACGTTTATCCCAGCATTCTCGAAGCTCAAAGTCCTTGTCTTGAAGAAGTCGGACTGTGATGCATTCTTCCCAGCCTGTTGTATCTCTGTGAACGCCTGTTTCATCAAAGTTAAACACCACTTTTTCTGAGTTCGTAACCCCAACATGTAAGTCGTCGGATCTGCGGTAGTCTGACAGGAACGATCCACGTGTTGGTTTCACCACCATGCTGAAGGGACGAGAGTGCCCATCTACAAAAGGATAAGGGATGGCGAACGGTGGGTCCAGGAGGGTTTGGATGGGTCTGCTACACAGGGGACAGGTGGGGGGAACGTCCAGGCACAAGATGTCGGTTGTGGGATGGCAGGTGTCGTGCCTGAAGCAGAGGATTCGCACCTGCTTCCTGGACGCTGCCATTGCTGGAAACAAAACAAAAAATTTCATGTCAAATTTCATATCTCATCCTCTCACTCAAGGTAGAAGTATAATCACTTGACTGGCTCCAGATCAATGAATTTTCCAGTATTGTTCACTAAAAATTATTTTCTGCTCACATTCAATTAGCATGTAACGGCGTTATGAAGTACCTTGTAAAAGATTTGATTCTTTGCAGGGACGTCCTTTATGCAAAGTGGCACAATCAGGCTCGCAATGGCACAGTCGCTGACTTCCGGCAATGCATCCTTATAGACTGTCCCATTGCTCCCTGGGTTGACGACAGAAATTACTATCTACGCCAAGAATTGCTCTTTTGATCTATGTCATACTTAGGCCATGGTAACTGTTGATACGGTTATATTCAACAGCTTCCAATATTGGAAATGTCTGCAAACGTCATCGTTATATTCTAGAAATTCAAATGCAATGGGAATGTGGGAAAGGACACCCCTATTCTTCGAATAGAATTTCCCTGCTAGCCAAGATGGCGGACTAAGTTTGTTATTTTGGATGCGTATCTAAAATTCGGTCGTCAATTTGGTCCTTTTGTGACTATCGATCGTTATCAAATAAGACGTGAGTATCAGAAATGAAGGGTAGATTCAGCACTGTTGATCTGAGGGCCATCCTCACCGAAATCAAGGACAGGTAAGCCACCACGTTCTCTGACGTATGGATGAAGTATCCGCCCCCCTCCCCTCTCTATCTTTATTTTACTTCCTTACTGCGCCGACCAAATAACTGTTAGTATGTCATATTGGCGTTGTTTTGTAAATGTTGGGCTAAACCTCTGTACAAACGTTCGAACTGCTTCATACTTAAGGACGTCCATTTTTTATAGTCTTGCCAAGGACCTGCCAATCATGTCACATATGCATGTGAATTTTAACCTTTGACCTTACCACTTTTGTGTAACCTATATTCTTTTACTTTGTATATATCCTCACTTACCGTATTTTCTCAACATAGATACTGATTCAGAGTAACTGTAATTCAATGGTAGATGTCATCAAGAAAACTGGTATAAGAATGATTCTGCAATGTCACTGATATGGAAACAATCCTCATGTTTCACTTTCAGTGTTTTGGGCATGAGGGTGGCCAATGTCTATGACATCGACAACAAGACTTATCTCATCAAGCTGGTCAAGTAAGATTAAGTTCTTCCCATTTCGATATATTTCTGCTACGATTATGAATAATATTGACATGGGCATGTTTTTTTGCAGCAGTATCAAGCAATGGATAGTGAGTGAGTGTGTTTCATCAGATTGAATTGTTTACACTGTAAATTTCAAACAAACTTTCATCAATGAGGTTCAATACCAGTCACATGTTTAACTGCTGAGGTTTTGCTTATGCTGTCCATAAGGACAAAAGAACCTCAGCAGCTATTTATTTGAGTCTTTTGATGTCATCTGCACCATATGTTGGTTTGCAATTACCTGCCAATAATATGGACACCATGGGATTCAAATCAGAATTACTATGATGAAAATGAAAAGCCTGTATAATAGGTTTTGATACCAGGTTTAGTACATACATGTACCTCCTTGCTGAACCTCTGTGCAGCCAAGGAGGTCTTTGGTGCAGCTGTGTGCTGCAAAACCAGTCTGGGTACCATCCTACATTCATATTTCTTCCGGGGTGGCAGCGAGTACAAGGAGCCCTGGTAGAAATAGGATGGTTGCCCAGGCTACTTTGACACTTTCTGTTCCATACCATCAGAATATATACGAATAATATGACATTTTCTTCTTGAACAGAACTGATGAGAAGAAGATGCTGTTGCTTGAGTCAGGCACGCGGCTCTATGCCACTTCTTTTGACTGGCCCAAGAACATGATGCCCTCTGGCTTCAGCATGAAGGTGAGCTGTTATTTCTTAATCTGTATAGTTAACTTAACTAAACAACATAATCTTCTGTTGAGGAAGTAATAGATGTCTTAGCAAGCCATTCTATTCCACTCATTGCCATGCCCAGGCTCACAAGTTTGAATGAAGTCAGAGGCCTTGTTGATATAATATGGACAAAGGTCATTATATATACACAATTCAGAAGTTGCTCATTCAAGTGACTGGGCACTTTTGAAAGAGTATGCTATCTTAGAAATTTTGAATGTTTTCTAAACTTATCCAATATCTTATTACCTGGGTATCTAACCTTCTTTGATGTGTCACTGCGTGTGATTTAACATGCAATCTTCTCTCCCAATGGTATGGTGATGTTGAAAGGTGTTTTGTATGGGTTGATACTGTTTCAGCTGCGTAAACACCTGCGGACAAGGCGTCTCATCAGCATTCAGCAGCTGGGGTCGGACAGGATTGTAGACATGCAGTTTGGAGAGAACGAGGCAGCGTACCACCTTATTGTGGAACTTTATGATAGGGTAGGTAAAGTGAAATGCTAATTGGAGTACTATAGCTATACTTATATGTGTACATAAATATAGCTACACATAGTATGTGTAGCTAATGATAGTAGTGCAATGCAGCCCACACACTCCTATGTACGTTGTGTTCATTTATATACTGGCTTTTCGTCCCCTTCCAAATTGACGAACGCAACCCCTCAGACCTTGCCCGAGCGGGGCTTTAAACATGCATATACTGAGGAGAACACAATAAATTGATTCTTTTGTAATTTTTGGGGACACTTAGAAATTAGTATTTGATCATTTGTCAAGATATAAATTGCACAAATGAATTTCAATTGCAGAAAGGAAAGAAAAAAGTTTTTTGTGTATTTCCAGGGCAACCTGATCCTGACAGACTATGAGTACACCATCCTGAACCTGCTGAGGACCAGGACAGAAGGAGACGATGTCAGGTTTGCCGTCCGGGAAAAGTACCCCCTGGAACTGGCTCGCCCCCCTCAGCCTCTCATCAGCTTAGAAAAGTAAGAACAGAGATCAATGAAGTGTATCCATTGTAGTGTATCCATTTTCTTAATCACCTGTAAGGCTCTCCTATAGATTGATGGATTGGTAAATATCAGTCATATGTATGTACATGACGTACAGGGATTTTCTGTTGATAATCTGGTCCAATGTTGCATGTATTGGTTATCAACTGTTAATGAGTGTGCCTATTATTATGACTATGTTATAGGGCTACATTGTGCAAAAGAGCTTAGAAAAGTAAGAACAGAGTTTAACAAAGAATTGTAGTGTATCCATTTTTTAAATCACCTATAAGGCCCTCCTGTATCTTGATGGATTGGTAAATGTCAGTTATATGAAGGATAAGGAGTTAAAAGGCTGTACACATACAAGTCTTGCCGATCTGCCCAAGGAGAGGGAAGCATAAGGAGAAAGTCTCAACATGAACTATATTATAGTAAATGTCCATCATGGGTAAGGTAAGAAAGTGAAATGCATCACTGCTCTATATATGCGCAATACTTTATATATAACAACCAGGTTTGCTTTTAAAAGATATAGCATTCTGTGCATCTGTAGAATTTCTTGTTGTACATATGTAAAGTAAGATGTTCTTTATGATGAGAAGTTCTAATGACTGAACATCATCTGTGTTTTGCAGCCTAAGAGAAGTGATGGTTGAGGCAAAGTCTGGAGATGCCCTGAAGCGCATCCTGAATTCCAAACTAGGTATAATGATTTGACCTGTCCTTAATATACTACTTGTTATTGATTTGTAGTGCTCAAACTGTAATCTGATGTAAAATGTGATTCTGACCAACATTTTATAGCTCACTTGTATAAAACTACTTTCATAAGCAGGTAATGATGTACATGTATCTGGCAAAAGGTATATTGGAGACCTCCAAACAGCAGAATACTCCCAATGGCATACTAATTACTATGTTTATGTACACCATGTTTTGTGTCTAACTGCTGTTGTTCTATTTTCAGTGTACGGTCCTGCAGTCCTGGACCATTGTCTGTTGAATGCAGGATTTCCTGAAGGTGCCAAGGTGGGGAGAGACTTCGATGTCTCGCAAGGTCAGTCAAATGAGTATTAAAGATAGTCTGCTGCTTTTTTTCTTGTTCTTCTTCCTGGAAGTATGCATACAACTGATATACCAACCTGATGCTACTGTTAATGGAAGTTTGTGTCATGACATTGTTTTGTTTTTCTACAGACCTGCCACAGCTCATGGCAGCCTTGGTGGAAGCTGAGAAGTTTTTGGAGGCGTCAGGTTCACAGCCATGTCAGGTACAAGTGGTGACCGTCTTCTTATGGATGTGGGTTCTTGAATTTACCTGGGCTGTGATTATGTTCCAATCGGATGTTCTGGACTGGTTGATATTTTGCACAGGCCTCTACTCATGTTGCAATGGCTTTCAAAGAATAATTTGAACTCTTCTGTGTGAAGCCCTAACATTAGATCAAATGCAAACATTTAGCTGTTGGTGTTTTGAGGACACCACACTTTCTTAACATTTTGCATTGAAATGTGTGTTTTCCCAGGCTAGACATAGACATAGAAATATGTATGTACATGACGCACAGGGCTTTTCTGTTGATAATCTGGGCCAATGTTGCATGTATTGGTTATTGTTAATAAGTGTGCCTATTACTATGTTATAGGGCTACATTGTGCAAAAGAGAGAGAAGAAACCAAAACAAGACGGAGGCCCTGCTGAAGAGTTGTTAACGTAAGTAACTATACAACATAGCTAACATAGAGATACACTACATGATATCAGTATGACAACTTTCCAAAGAAAGTGAGCACATAGTCAAACACATGTTTATGATCATCTATATCATATTGATATAAACATAAAGGCAAGTCAATCACTACACTGGCCTAAGATCTCCAAACTTTATCCAGTTGTAGAGATTGATTTGCCTTTAGATATTGTTTACTGTAAGTCTCTTTATTTCCGGGGTGTTTTTAGATTCGCGGTATTCGCGGAGACCTTCGTGCCGCGAATCTACTTCTCCGCGGATGTGTTTGGTGCAAATGTGCCCCCCTCCCCAAATTCACGGCCGACCTCGAGATACTAGTAAGATAAAAGCAAGGAGTGATGCAAAAACAACACACATGCGATCATGTAAACGATATCAAAATTTTATTCAAAGTATACATATGTACACAAGTAATGCCTGGCTTCAATAATTTAGTTACTTCTTACAAAGAACAGTAAAGGAAAACAAAATCGGCCGCATACCGCGTGCCGAAAAAAAAAAATTTACGAGGCCACGCGCAGCATAATTTCTCGTAACATCGGATCACTTTGAAGTTCTATTCCAGCGTTCTCTTCCATAACTTCGGTTTACACTCCATCATATTCGTACTGAAATATACTTAGTAGCTGCCGTTGACCACTGTTTGATTCACAGAATTCGAAAATGCAAAGCTACAAAGTTGTCTGAAACCTCGATCGCCATAATCCTTTGTTCTTGACGAGCTTGGCTTGGAATCAAGACGCCGAGAAAAAGACAAAAAAATCATGCCTACAGTTTCTATAAAATGTTCACTCTGTGCTCCAGTTGTCAACCAACCTGTATTTGACCTTTTTATTCCTGAATCGATGTTTGCACTTCCATAGAAAGGCTCTTTTAAACAACCAAAAACCGACGCTTCTACAAGCTTGTTGTGACTAGCTTGGGATTTCCAAAGCAGCATGGGCGAACACTTTTTTAAAAGAAGATACAAACACCTTTACTTGTCAAATGAATAAAGTATAAAATCACACACTCCTTAAATATATGTCCTTTATAATCATACAACATATGTGATAAATAGTTGTGCATTTTTTTATGGTTAAATTAGAGCACAATTGCACTGCTGGAAGCATTTTCACCCATACTGTAATCGACTGTCCCGATGACCCTACATGACCTCCAAGGCGTCATCTTGCCAATCCGTGCCGCCGTCAGAACTAAACACAAACTTGCCAATTTCTCCTTGATTTCTCGCTAATTAACATTGTCTCAACATTTTCGAGATTTTCCTGACCATGCAAAAGTGAAATACTATCGAAAATGATTAATATTGCCTTACGGACTGTCGGTAAATTCGCCGAAAAAAAATAGTTCAACCCACGTGTTATTACGCGTAAACTTGCGCTAGCGCTAAGTACTCGGTCGCGAACTCTTTTTCCCACACATCGTCCACCGCGAATCTGAAGACAGCGCGGATTGGTCATTTGACCGAAACCGCGGATTTTAGGCGCCGCGGATCTAAAGAGACTTACAGTACCTGAACATCTTACCTTCATAACCATATTTTTTTACCTTCATAACCATATCCTATTTGAAACAGGTATACTTTCTAAACTTTGATTATTTTAGCTGAGCCTATGACATCTATACTTGATTGAAGTTGTCTCATACCTTTGCTTCATATAGGTATGCTGAGTTTCATCCCTTCCAGTTCAAACAACATGAGAAAAGCCCCTGTGTAGAATTCCCTTCATTTAACAAGGTAAGAATTCTCTCTTGCAAAATATAGTCAGTGTGCATGTTCACATCATATCAAAATGTAGGTGCAGTTTCTTTCCATAACAGGGCATTTCATCTTTTTTTATTTTTATGTTCTGTATTTCTGCCACAATCAAGTCCCCTCACACACTGTAATTCCCTTAGTTTTCGTTTAGATCTAGACTTATTCTGTCTTCCATAGTCAATGAAAATCTGAAGTCTGCTATGATTTTTGTGTGAAGCACATTCCAGGTTTACATAACACTTGTTTATCAAAACCTTAGCAAAAGAAAGAAAGAAACAATTTTTTCTTCTCTCCAGGCGGTGGACGAGTTTTTCTCTCAGCTGGAGTCCCAGCGGCTGGACCTGAAGGCCCTGCAGCAGGAGAAGGTCGCCATCAAGAAACTGGAGAATGTCAAGAAGGATCATGAGCGCCGCCTGGAGACCCTGCAGAAAGTGCAGGATGAGGACAAACATAAAGCTCAGTTGATTGAGCTGAACTTAGATTTGGTGAGAGCATCGAAGTATAAAAAAATGAGTCTATTCCAAGAATTATACATATCATAGAGCTAGTAGAACTTGTCACCAAGGACAATAGTGATATCCTCACAAGATAGCTTCAAACAATACCTTGAGCTAGATTTGCAAAACCAAAACTAACATGTGATAGGTCATAACCAGCTGTCATTGGGTGCATGCAAAGCAGATGTTTTTATGCTTATGGGTATTCTCATCTGACGATGGAATTACAGAACTCTGATACTAATTCCTCTGATTTTTATGAATACATTATTAAATGTAAGATACAATTTTTAAAAAATCTTCGAAAGTTTTATATTCCTACAGGCCATCTCCACAATAGAACAATTAATACTGAGATTTGAGATATGTTCCCATGATGTTCAGACAGTTACTTTTTGTTCTGAATTCCTTAAGTGCTTGACACATCTAGTTGCCTTATTTTGTCACATGTGTAAAAGCAATTGGTTAAAGACAGAAAAAAGCTCTCATAACAAAATGTTTTTATACCTCACACAAATGTAGGTGGACAAGGCCATCCTGGTAGTTCGCAGTGCCATAGCTAACCAAATTGACTGGACAGAGATTTGGGACATTGTGAAGGAGGCACAGGCACAGGGGGACCCTGTAGCCTCCACCATCAAGTCACTCAAGCTGGACAGTAACCACATCACTCTGGTCCTCAGGTAGGTCTTCATGAGGGGTGGAAAGTGTTAGACTTCTGATGTCTTTACAGTATGGACCATGAAGATTACTTTCTACAATATTATTAAAGTTAGATATTATTAGACTTAGTTTGTACAATATGAATTAGATCATCTTTTAAGGCCAAGTGGCACCTAGCTATAGGTCAGCAAGTTTCCTTGCTGTTTCTATAGCATGGTATATTTTTACAGGTCACTAAGGGGTTGCTATGCCTTCCCCTTTAATGTGCTTGACGTAGCTGCCTCAAACACAGGACCCACATTTTACATCCTTTCCAAAAGATGGGTGCTGCCCTTCCCAGGATTTACCATTTAATTAGAACACTGTGAGGTGACTACCAGTTAAGCTACAAGTTAATAACAAGGACATGCCATCCAGCAATTGTTCTGTTTTTAAGAGAGGAGACATGACATTGTGTTCTTGTCACAGGAACCCGTTCTCTGGTTATGAGTCTGACAGTGAGGGGGATGATGACAAGGCAGGGGTAGGGAGGGAAGCATCCAGTGACCGGCCCATGAAGATTGACATTGACCTGGCCCTGTCAGCATATGCAAATGCCAAGAAGTAAGTATATGTCACATGTTCAGACACTAATACAAACCTTTTTGTATGTGCTAGCTAGTAAAAAGAGAGAAGAATGATCTATGCACAATACCATTGTTCTACATCATCATTGCTGCTTTGAAATGATGATCGATTGTTTTTTCTTTAGATACTATGATCAAAAGAGACATGCTGCAAAGAAGGAACAGAAAACAATAGATGCCTCTGAGAAGGTAAGGTGCCTAATTCCTGACAGTTTTCTATACTTACGATAAATGACGTTAAGTAGTACATGCACAATATTAATCTTTGTTCCAACACAAAGGTACATAGATCAAATTTTCAACGACCACTGTTGCCTTCTTCAGGATTAATACCCATGATCAATCACTTCAGAACGTAAAGTCACAGCAGTAACAGATGTGATTTTATGTTCTAAAGTGATTGGTTATCAGTATTGTTCCTGAAGAAGGCGACAGTAGTCATTGAAAATTTGATCCGTGTATACCTTTGTGTTGGAAGAAAAGTTAGCACTGTAATATGATTACTACCGACACAGAGGAGCTTCCATAATAATTGCAGTAGAGATGTTCATATTACGTTTTTAGAATTGATTGCCTAAAAGATTGTGCAGTCAGAAAATGTCCTCTGCAAAACTCAACACAAAATTACTCCATCGTGTGTGTATCTTCAGGCAGTGAAGAATGCAGAAAGAAAGACAAAGGAAACGCTGAAGGACGTGTCCACAGTAACCAAAATAAACAAGGCAGAAAAACATACTGGTGAGTACAGTACAACCAAATATGTTTGTTTTGTACGGATTACTGTAAAATTATTTAATAAGGGACTTAATTTTGCTGAAAAGAGGAAATGATTCTGAAGTTTTTGCTGTTTTATTTTAATTGTCGAAACAATATTGTAGTACAGTACAGTTGTAATGCATGTTCACAGTGTCATGAATTTGTGGTGGAAAGGTAACGGCAAATACTTTGAAGATAAAACAACCACGGACGTTTCTTTATTAGATAACATCAAGTTCTAAAATGGTAAACATTCACTCATACTACTAACACTATTTTCTTTTGTTTCTATCGTTTTTTGTTTGTACCTCTCTTTGAGTTTTGGTTTATTGTAGACCTGAGCAGTTTCATTTACAATAACATATAGCTGATGTGATATGATATGATATTATATGATATGATATGATATGATATGATATGATATGATATGATATGATATATAATATGATGTGATGTGATGTAATATGACATGACATGACATGACATGATATGGGCAAAATCACAAAGTAGACATGCAGTAATTACAGAGAATAAACTATGGTTGACAAAAACTACATGGTTAGATATAAGAAAATATGATAACATACCAACATTTGCAGGTTTGAGAAGTTCCTGTGGTTCATCACCTCTGAGAACTACCTGGTGATCGCCGGGCGGGACTCCCAGCAGAACGAACTCATCGTCAAGAGACATCTTAAGCCAGGTGGGGCACCTGTGGTGATCTCCAAACAGATGTGGGGTCTGACTCAGTGATTCATGCATGTTTTTGAGGCTTTTTATACTTCTTTCTGGTGACCCACACTTCTATGTCTTCACCTTCACCCCAAGGAGACAAACGTAGACCCCTAGAAAGACATAAAAAATCTTGAACATTGCCAATGAAATATTCAAGCAGATGTTGTTGGGTCTGGCTCAGTATACTGTACATGTATTCAAGACTTTTGTGTTATCCACGTTTTTCCTACATACCTACGTACCTATATCCTGGGGTGATCATGTCTTAAATCAAGAGATTTTGAGGAAATGAGTTGAACGTTTTGGCTTGTACTGTTCCCTGTTGCAGGTGACCTGTATGTACATGCTGACCTGCATGGGGCCACCAGCTGTGTCATTCAGAACCACTCAAGTAAGGGCTCGACAAAGCTTGTACATGTAACATCTACATCTACTCTCATAATTCCACTGGACACCATTATATCACGACACGTGAGAAAAAAATGCATCAGTACCAATGCAGTCATCCTGAGGTATACACACTTCAGACATCTAGGTATTCAAGACATTCTCTCAATTTTGACAGTGTTTTTTATGTGGCATCCAGTGGAAGTAGGAGATACCTTTAGTGCTGAATTAATCTGTAGTGCTACCAAGAAAGTTGAGAATGCTGTGTTCTTATACACCTTACAAGTCATTTATTTTGTAAGATCTTACAATGATGATGTCTTCGATGATCATCATTTCTTACAAACAAGTTGTTGGTTGCATACCTTGACTCATCTCATGGAAGTCAGCCAACCACACCAACAACAGTAATACAAACTGCCCCGTCTTGATACCATAGTATATCTGCTTGTCAGGAGATGCTGCAGTGTATTGAGCACTTCATTAACAGTAATGCATAATACATTTACTAATATATACATCAACAAAAACATTGTGGATGAGTAGTCACCGTAGACAGGATTTTTAGTGCTTGTGTCAATGCAAAAAATTATCACCAACAAGTGGTTCCAAATCCAGGTGATCATCATGTAGAGGTGGTCACTTGAACGGGTTTGACTGTATAAAGATCTGAGAGTGCTGTGCCCTCCCAGGTAACTCAGTGCCACCCAAGAGTCTGAACGAGGCTGGGACCTTTGCCATCTGCCACAGCGCAGCCTGGGATGCCAAGGTGGTGACGAGTGCCTGGTACGTGCACCATGACCAGGTATGTAAAACCTTTGAATTTCATTCTGTGTGTTGTGTTGACACAAAAATGTCATTTTGTCCCTGCAGTCCTTGATAAAGGTATGCTTCTTTGACACTGTTACGTAATGCGTTGGTGTCTTTTGGTCTGAACATACATGTATAGTCCTTTGTCTTTGTTTTGGACTTTAGAAGATACAGTACATATTTTCCCCCTTTAACAGCCATCCTAGGGACTACAGGCAAACTTGAATTGTAGACTTTGGAAAAGGAATGAATGTATCATTATGTTTTTTGTTATGTTGTTAACATACTCAGAGTAATTAACACCCAAAAATGCCTTCTCACCCTACCTGAATTGTCATCTGGATTGAAATTAAAATATATAACAAGCTTGCTTGATTATCATTGTGTCACTTTGTCTCTTCAGGTCTCTAAGACTGCCCCAACTGGAGAATATCTGACCACAGGAAGCTTCATGATCAGGGGTTAGTAACATTAGAAAATTTGTACAGCTTATACTACAACTCTTATCATGTTCCATAGCTTACATGATGTGTAATGCTTTTGCTGATATGTAAACTGCACACATTTTGTGGAAGATTTAACAGAATCTCATTCTCAACAGGCAAGAAGAATTACCTACCCCCCTCCCACCTCATCCTTGGCTTTGGATTCATTTTTAAGGTGAGCTATATAATTTATGAATTTCTGGAAATTTTATTAGCTTTGTTGCACTGTTTTTTCATTCCTTAACTCTACATGTAATAAGAGCTAAAACGGATCATAAAGATTGCCTTTACAAGTCACTCTCTCCTTTGCTGTGCAATTAGCTTTGATATCACTTTGTTAATATGCATTTTTGTCATGTATGCCACTTACATTTTCACCATGACAAAGTACTATTATATAATAGTAGATATAGATTATGATATTACTCCTACCAACTTGTATATGGTTGTAGACATATCTTTGTTTGTAACATGTACTTAGCCTAGTTGGGCAAAAATTGTACATTCATTCATTATCTTGTGTTCTCTCCAGGTCGATGACTCCTGCATCTGGAGACACAAAGATGAGAGGAAAGTTCGCATCGCAGAGGAAGACGAGGAATCAGTGGCAGACTCACAAGCAGTTAGTACTGAGAAATCAATTCAAGTTTGCAGTAGGACGGGAAAGAAGGTGTTCGTGGTGTTTGCAGTTTCCAGTAGAAACAGCTGTTACAGTAGTAGCACAATGCAAGACAGAGTACATGTTTGCAGTGTGATGAACCTGACTAATCTTAAATCCACCACTGACAAATATTCACAGTTTTAGCTATAGATATGGATCTATATTTGCTCAATGGGCAGCAGTTGCTACATGTGAATGCCAGGTCTCTTTCCTCCTCTTCGTAAATGCAGGAGAGGGCAAAAGAGACTTGGCATTTATGGTAGGTTTAGATGCTAGCTAGGGAACCTGTGCAAGCAGGAGTCGAGGTGCAAAATCTTGCAGATGTAGATTTACCAGCCAAATTTATATGAGGATGTATGATAAGAAATGACAACTCTAGGATCAACTGTAAACTTCTTTAAAGATAGAATGTCAAAGACTGTACAACCCCATATGTACAAGTCACTTTCAGAAAATACACTGCCAAGGTGAGGTTGATCAATTCCCAACTTGTGTCCAATGAAGTGAGGCACTTTAGACCAAAGTCCAGGATTAAGTCACTCTGGAGAGGTGATTAAAGACCCAAAACAACCAGTGACCCCAGCAGGGCTGTCTACAGCTTTTTTATGTCCCTCATTTTTGGGAGTCTGTGTTGTTGATTTCTGTTGTTAAATTTGTTAAGTTAAGCTTAAAGAAATACATTTTCATCAATTTTGTTCCTGAAGTTTAGATTTTTTAAATTGGGACCAATTGGTCTTAACATCCCTCCGTCTGGACACCAGATTCCTTGCTTATGATGTGTACATGTACTTGAAGTACCTTAGAGTGTATTATAAAATTGCAACAACTTCCTGTTGTAAATCCCCAGACTGAAGGTGACCCTGAGGTAGAGGTACAAGATGACCTTAAAAGCAGCAGCAGTGGCACAGAATCTGGGGATGAGGCAGCCCCAGAGAAAGATGGTACAAACTCTGGGAACAAGGTGGCTCCAGAGGCCACTGGGGAACAAGGTACAGTCACTGTACAAGTAGTAGAGGAAGAGACAAAGAAAACCAAGGAAGAGGAGGAGGAAGAAGAGAGTCTGTTCCCTGATACAGGCCTGACCTTCCAACATGTTGGTGGTGGAAAGTAAGTTATGCCATATACAAATAGGGTATAATTGTTTGTTTATCACTGTTCCATTCTATACTGGTTTGTACTCGTACTTGAAGTTCTTGTGTTTATGTTGGATATATCTTGCATGTTGTCATGATGAATGTAACTGTTGAATGTTATCTATTATTGCCTTGTTTTTGTTCATTTTGTTTGAATGGTATTATGTTCTTCTACTTCTTGTTCATGTTTTTGTTTCTTTTGTTTTCTTTTTTGTTTGTTTGTTTGTTTGTTTTGTTTTCCACTCAGCAACAGGGTTAGCCTCAACGCATGTCTTCGAGACAAACAAAAGGAAATTGAATTTGTTCAATTTCTAGTAGCTTTTTACTGGACATATGACTGACAAATTCATTTTATTTTTGATATAAAAACACTTGGGTCTGTGTCACTGAGAAGTGCTGAAGAGTCCATAAATGGAATTAATGATTTGGAAGGCTCAAAAGTGGAGGAGGAGAGAGACGATGTGACAGAGGAGGTCAAGGAACAAAATGGAAACATGGCAAATGGGGAAAGGTAGAGAGAAAGAGCAGCAAAAAAGCTCAACAAGCCCAAATCTGAATAATCACCATTTTGCTGATTTGAAATACTTTACTTATTATCAATTTGCCAGCATTGTGAGATCTAAGTTCAAGGAATGAATCAAGACACAATGTAAAATGGGCGATGAATAAGTAAATAGAGCATCTTTTGATGGAAATAAAAAAAAAAAACAATTTGTTTTGCTTCTAAATGATGGTTACAGAAAATGCAGTGAATCTTTGATCCTAGTGAATTCAGGCTTTTCTTGTTGATAGCCTTTGGACATGACTTTTCAGCAAAAGATTCAATGGAAGTGGAAAAAAATTGCATGTCTTTTTCTGATTTTATGTATCAAAAACTGGTATAATGATGCAGGGATGCTGTTATCTATCAATCTATCAAAAATTTTAACAGCAAATTCCTCTCAATGATATTCCAGTGATTAGAAAAAGATAAAATTGTGACTAAAAAACTACCTAATGCCTTTTTATGTTAAAACCAATTCTTGCAGACTAAAAGCTTGACATTTGTCCTGAATATCCTGCTTGTCCAAATGATGATCCAATGACTATACCAGGTACAAAGTATCAGACAGATTTGATATGTTGCCAGTGAGCAACACACCTTAATTCTGTATTCAATCATAACTTCTACATGTCAGAAATACAGCTTTTATGTTAGAATCTTACACAAGTCTCTGTGTATCTTCACTGACAGATTTGAGCTGCACAGAGCCCCCAGTGAGACAACAGAAGATGACACAAAGATATACCTGGGTGATGATGAGATGTTAGATCTTAACCAGGTAAACTGGCTTGTAGTCTCTAACAGCCTCTGTTCTGCCATTTGGCAAAATACATGTACTAGGTTGAATAGAATTTGCCCGAATAGTTATTTGATAGACCATACCATTTACTACCAATGGTTGACTGAATCATCCATCTACTTAGTATCTCTATTTTGGGCTAATTTCTACAACATTTCTTTTAATTAGACAGGGAATTCTGGAGCATGCCTGCAATATAATTTTGAATGTTTCATACATGTAATATACAAGGGCAGAATAATTGAGTTTCAGGGCTGTTGTAGGTGTAAGATTTGATAGCCATGTATGCAGTATTAGTTTCACATAAGGTGTGTGGTTACAGCATGTGGTTACCACACTGTGTACGTGACTAGTACTGACAAGTTTATGAACTTTCATTTTTGTATCAAGCCTTTTACTGATACATTGAATTGTTCAGAATTTCTAACCTTTTTGATGCACTGTTCTTTTTTTCCAGATAACTGGCAATCCTCGTCACCATCTTTCTGCAAAACAAAGAAAGTATGTTTCTATGTCAGTGTGTCACCAGCTTAAAAAGCTAGCCTGTAGTTGTAATATTTGATCTATGAAAGTATGGTTACTTTGAGGGAACAGTTTAGAAGATTTGGAAGGCAGCACAGAAAATCGTATGGGCATGGAGAAAGACATCCACAAACTCTCAAGCTTTGCAAATGTTGAATTTTCTGTTCAGTTGTGTTTTGAATTAGTGGCATAACTTGGCCTTGTTGTTTGGGTAGTTAACTCAGAATTTTGAGGTTCTGTAGCTGGTTCTGATGCTGTGCCCTTGCAAAAGGCACTGAAGAATTTTCCCACTCTTCCTAGATGAACACTAAGGTTTCACTTGGGGCGCCCTCTGAAATGGGACGTATATAAGCAGAGGCCCCATGCTTGACGTCAGCCACTCTTCAAGCACATTAAAGAATCCATTACACTTATGAATAAGAGCAAAGGGCCATGCTGGCGTGATGGTGTGACTGTTTTAGACCTTACAGTCTAGTCTGTTGTAAAGTCTGGAAAAGGGATAGAGTCACATCTTATGTCTAGGGCTGTGTACCTAAATACCCGTACCTGTACCGTACCTAAAATATTGTTTAGGTACAGGTCCGGACCTAAACATCTGAGTACCTGTACCTGTACCTAAACAATCTGAATCACTATTAAACACTACTTTTTAAGTCTGCTGGTCAAGTAAATCCCGAATCAACAATGACAATGGTGATAATCTTGCAGTTGAAACTTAACAAAACTTGCAAAGAAATTGTTTTGAGATTCAAATATGTAATTGCCCATACAAAGACGACAATCTATCACTAGAAAATGACAGTTAGCTACATGTTTAACTTACATATATTTGGTTGAACTTTTTTAGGTACAGGTGCAGGTCTGGACCTGTACCTAAACCCGTGTACCTGTACTTGTACCTGTACCTGTACCTGAAAATTTGGTTAGGTACACAGCCCTACTTATGTCAATAGATAAAAAAAATGTGGTAAATCTCAATAGACACTGTTGCAGAATCTGGTAGCTGACACGTTCTGTCCTTGCTGCTGCACAGAGAGTTGCGACGTAAGAAGAAGCAGACCCCCCACGGAGATGACGAAAGCGAGGATACGCAGTACTTTGCTGACAGGTCTGGACAGGAGGAGAACCAGGCACCACACGGACAGCAGGAAAGGTCCATGGATAATGTGGTAAGATGGATGAACGCTTCAACAACAAAAAATGGTTGAGTGCACACCCCAGTTCTTCTGTGACAGGTGCCAATTGTAGAGGTTGAAGGTAGAGGTTGAAGAAACAAGTCTTTTTAAGTTAGTTTTTCTTGTAGTTGAGGCATGTCCTTCACCACACAGTCTTTTTTGTTTCTAGACAATTCTCGTGAGAAGACAGTCACTAGACTTACATTGTACAGACTGATATAACGTCCTTAATTGTACAGACTCCAATAATATTATTGAAACCAGTGATACATTTGTAGACTAAGCTGGGAAGTTAAAATAAGGCTGCTTTGGCTGAACCTCCTTCAAGGTTGAGTTCATTAGAGCATACTGATAGTTTTGAAATATATACATGTGACAGAAAGGAATGTTAAGCATTTTGCATGTGAGTTTTAACTTTTATCTTTTCAATAGACCTAACATTCCATGAATTTTCTGTTATTCCCCAGGAGCAAAAGAACTCACAGTCACAGGAAATTCAGCCCAAGAGGGGACAAAAGGTAAGGAACATATTTTAGTAGACATTGATGGTTAGCAACCCATCATTACATCGACTTACCATTCTCAGTCAATATTCAGCAAAGAGCGCCACATCTATCCCCATTCAACAGATTGTGATATATAAGTTGTAATTCATCAGTGGTTTGTGCAGTGAGAATGGCATACATGTAAGTAAATAGCTAAAAGGGAGTCATGGCCAAGCCACAATACAATGTCGCTAGAGCAGAGTCAGTTTACAGATGTGCTCCTCATGGCAGAGACTGTCATTCTGATATAAGACTCTTTAGCCGTAGTCAAAGCTGCATTGTTGATGTGAAGTTGGATTCTACTATCATGATGGTCAATATTGATTGAAGGCAGCCGGCAAGCGCTACGTGAAAAAGCATCATGTTTCACCTCAGTTGAGAATGACTGCTTTACCTTTCATATGTATTATTATTTTCTTATTATTTTATGCCTTAAGCTATTGACATGTTCATTTATAAAAATGGGTTATCCAATTTGCCCTAAAAAGTTCTTAGACTGGTTAATCGTTAATGTTTATCCAGGCTAAACAAAAGAAGATGAGGAAGAAGTACAAGGATCAGGATGAGGAGGAGAGACAGATGAGGATGGAACTTCTCAGGGTGAGATTGACATAATGTGCTATCATATTGTACTTAATCATTGTGTATTGCTAGCCTGGAATCTATGCTATTCGATATGCGGTTTGCTCCAGCAATCACCTCCACGCAAAAGAGTATGTTCCTTTGTAAATGATAAATCCTTACCCTCCTGCAATAGATTTGGGCATGAATATTCCTCAGAAGCTAATACATGTCACATTGTAAGATCAACGGCATTCAGAGGTGCTTCTGCTAAGAATTAATCTCTGTAAGGTTGATTTTAATGAATAAAGAAAGAAGAAAAGAAAGAATTACAAAGTACTGTAGCTGGGATTAAACTTCCCAATGTCTTTTCAAGCCTCGTCACCAGAATGTGCATACTCATTGAATTCAGTCCTGGTCACATTCTTGAGTGCTATGCATGTTTGCTGCAAACAGAAGAGAGTTATTTGAAGACTTATCATGCCATTGACCTGTGTGTTTTTGGTTTGCTATGTGATTGGACAGTCTTACACTGTGCATGTAGCTATTAATAAAATGTGTGTTTTGGTACTTGTACTACAGTCTGAAGGCAATCCTGACAAGGATGATAAGAAGAAGAAAGGAAAGAAAAACAAACAGAAGGAACAACAGCAGAGACCACAGTCTGCACAGCAAAGAAAACAAGGTGGGGGAGCTTCTCATTTGAACACATTCTGCAAGTAGCTTCAGAATCTGTTTCACCATGATTTTAATCACTCTCTGTGTGATGTGTTGTAAGTTGGTGCCACCAACCTAACATCACACTCTACAGTGCTGCAGATGCTTATAGTTACTGTGTGTGATCATGATATGCCACTATAAGGCCTATTGTAGTCTTGGATATTTAAGTAACGTTGTGATGCCTGTACAAGCCATCACACAGTGTAGATAATGACAGTATTGCTGATACTAATCATCTCTAATGTTCAACAAACCTGATTTTCTTCAATGTATGCAATTGCTTTTCTATAGGAAAGGGAGGTCAGGCTTCACATGCATTCAAGGACTCTATGGTCATTCATGAAGATGATGCCACTGTGCCAATACAAGCCCATGTACAAGGTATGGTTTCTCAGTTCGGTTGTTCAAGAAATGGAGCAAACTGGAATGCTAACTGCTACACACTGTTGCATTCCAGTGTCAAAATAACTACAGGATGTTACTTGTAATATGTACCATTTCTTATTTCATTTTGATTATGAGTGACTATCGAGTGACTAGTATATCAGGATTAACATTGTACAATCTATTTGCCTTTTGCTAACTTGCCTTAATATTTGTCAATTCTTGCTGTATTACCCTTTATTTGATTTGATATTGTTGTTGAATACTGTTATGTTGCATGTATGTATGGCGTTTTCCCCCAGGATCTTTGGAAAATGCCTGCAGGTGACATGTTCCCCTGGATGAATAAATATAAACAAACAAACAAACAAACATATACTTTTCAGATACCTAGACTGCCCATACCATCAAACCTGTACAAGTGACCACCTCTACATAAAGACCTACATGTATGTCACCACAGGTGGCCCCTTATATAATTGTTACCCTTGACTCAAACATTAAGAATTCTATCTATTGTGACCACTTGTGCCAGATTTTACAGTCCCCTGATTGGACTTCTTGAGCAGGTTCTACTGTAATGAAAAGTGGACTCATGTTCTCTATGATTTATGCATAATGCAGAGGGAGAAGTTGCCAAGGAAGAGCCAGAGTCAGACGAGGAGAAAGATGCTGTCCTGGCTGGGGAGAACATCAAGCTAGTGGAGGTTTTGTTTGTTTGTTTGTTTGTTTTAGTCTTTCTTTCAGGTACTCATATATTGTAGTAATTCACCTTCTCACCACTGGGGTAGTCCTTTAGCAACAAGTTTGCATTAATCAGGAGGCTAGGCAGCTGGAAGAAGATTAACAGACTATACATGTACATGGTAAACCACAAAAAGTCCAGTCACAAACCCTGTTCTTGATGCTAGTTACACTACTAAGAAGGGCTGCTTAAAATATACATGTAGCAGCTGAACATTTAATCAGTCTATCATGGAGTCAAGTACTGACCTTGGTATAACATCAAGAATTCTGTTTGATTGATTTACTCATTAAATAGGATTGATTGTACCGCAATTTGTCTTCTGTTATCCATCATGTATTTTTAATGTATACTATGTTAAACTGTGTTCTCATTCTATGCAAGGAGGTTGTATAGGGATATATAACCTCCTTGTTCTATGTAATTGCTCCATATTTGTTTTTGAGGAGAGGGCTATATTTATCATCAATATATTATCATATACATGTATATCATATATGATATTACAATTATATTTATCATTATCATGTTTTAAACATTTAGCTTATTGGTTCATTCTCAATGAATAGACATGAATTAAATGACATAGAAATTAAGAGTTACTAGGTCTAGATGATATCATATCCCTGTCCGCAGGCCTCGTCAGTTCTGGACACGCTGACCGGCTGTCCGCACCCTGAGGACATCCTACTCTTCGCCATTCCAGTGTGCGCTCCATACTCCGCCATGAACAACTTCAAGTGAGAGGCTACATTTTGTCCTATACTTTTGTGATGTATAAGAAGAGAGCTGTATCTAACGTACAGATATAGACTATGTTTGACACTTCATACAATCAAATTCACATTTTTCATACACTTTGATCACAAAATCAAGCTGTTCTTACAATTATTTTGTTATTACACAGAATGAAAAGCTGAAACACACATAATAGTGGAAGTCCTAATCAAACAAACCACACTACACCAAATTACATGTATACTATGCATGTGTAACAGATCCTGCAATATCTTCTTTTTTCCTGATATGAACATAGCACAGGGGAAAGATGTACACCAAAGGTTTGTTCACATATATATATGGTTGCTTAAAACTTGCGAGTAATACTTGTAAAGCGTTCTTTTTGAAAAAAAAAATGAATGGATGCATTTGTGTTTGAACAGGTACAAGGTCAAGTTGGTTCCTGGTTCTAACAAGAAAGGAAAAGGTAAGCATGGATGTAAGACAGACAACTGAGCTATAATTATAGTTGTGACATCATCCATCAGTAACCCTGCTTTATGTTAATCACCTTACTGTCATTACAGTCAATTTTATCAGTGATGTTAATTGAACAAAATGAATATGTTAGTTTTATATTTCAATGAGGTCTTTGAGGGGGAAAGGATTATTGTAGCAGGAAGCTTAGGGCTTCCAATTCCACAAATTGTAGACAAATCTTGACTGTAGACTTTGTGTACCAGTATAACTGCATACATTGGGGTATGATATGGATAATAAACTTTGTGTTTTAAAATTTTGTCCTTTCACAGTGGCAAAGACAGCACTGGGCATGTTCACATATTCTAAGGAAGCTAGTTCTATGGAGAAGGACCTCTTCAAAAGTGTCAAGGTATGTCAACAGCCCTTAGTGTCAGGGGCTCTGAGCTCAGGGCTTTACATTTTTTTCCCATTCCAATCATTGTTTGGAAGTCTATGTTGTTGGTTTTCCTTGTTAAATTTGTCTTATGCATATGAAAACCTTTTTTCAACAATTGTACATATATGTACTGAAGTTTTGATGTCTGAGATGGATGGGGTGAAATTTTTGTCCATCCGAACTAGCAAAATTTCCATCTCAGGATGGAGGGACATCCTAGACAGCCCTGAGCTAATGGTGTGTTCACTCTAGGGATGTCTCACTGAAGCTGTGACATGTTGGTGACCTCTCTGCGGCAAATTGACAATTAAAAAAGTGCTCAACAAACACTATTAAAGCTCTTTTACGCTTTATGTGTTTAAAGCTTCCATACTCTTTCCTAAGCGCAACTGTAACCACATGCAACTGGCGAACACTCAACTCATGTGGCTATTTCAATAGTCTGACTTTAAATTTGCTTTATTTTTCTCGGCCATGCAGGATGCAGACTTGTCCCGGGGCATCCCTGGGAAAGTGAAGATGTCAGCTGCCAACCTGAACCAGCTCAAACAGAAGAAGAGATGACGGCATACTGTAAATCTTTAAACTTCTGCAGTGGGCTTATTTGGGTGGTGAATTCATGACACCGCAGATTCATTCACAGTATTATCAGAACCACCAGGAGAAAACATCTTTCAGGAGAAAAAGTGCTTTGGTAACAAGGAACTGCAAGTTTTTTCTTGCAAAAAGCTGCAACAAGTCGTGAACTTATTGTAATTCATATCAATAAGAGATGAGGAAGGTTGCTACAAAGGTGAAATTCTTTGACAAATGAATATGATAAATGATCTATTAAGTCAGAATTTTTTTATGTAAGTCAGTCTTGTTATAAGTCAAGTTTCAAACAACAGGGAAAAACGCTAAACAAGAATGTCAGGAAGCTACCCTGTATCAGGAAGCTACCCGTAATATTATTCCACTCATCACAACTTCTTTCCTGACAGTGCATTTGCCAACACTTACTGGTGTAAGGTACATTAATCTCAGAACAATACATGTCAAATGTATGCTAATGTATACTGCATACTCTAGTCTACGTTTATGGATTCAAATTAAGTTAAACACAATTAGACAGGTGTGCATCTGAATAGTTTTCAGTCACATCTATGACAATACAAGGAATTTGGTAGCTATGTTATACATGTGTATGTTCAAAAATCTGTTGTCAAACATAGCACTAAATAGTATTAAAGACTGGAGGAATGAAATAGCCCCAAACATGTATCAATAGTTCCACACAATTATTATATGCTTAGCCTGCAGATATTTTCACAAAAGAAGATTACAAATAAAGGCTCCTGTGCCATCGAATCATTCACTGAAGTTACTACATTTACTCTTTCGTCCCATATTCTCGAAAAAGTCTCTTCTACAATAAGTCAATCTTAAAAGAAATCTCAGGTTTGAAAGACAATATAGAATTAAAATACAGCTATCAAAATAGGATGCATATTCACACTTGCTTTACAAAATCTCATTCAAAATCTAGCTAGTTCCCAAAAACTATAAGTCTATGAATATATCATTCTTGATTGGTTCTATATCATTATAACATCACAAAGCAGATTGAAATGCAAAGCTAAGCTGGTAATTAGCCCTTGATTTCATACAGTATTATCATTAGAGGACAGTTAGGCTAACTTGGAGTTTTGCAGACAGAATTATACATGCATTTGGTAAACTTATGGACACAACAAGAAACTTATCATATCTGGCACATAGTGTAAGTGTGATATTTGTCCAGGGTAGGTAATACTAATTTCTGGTAGAATAACTCATAACATAAATGGCTTTGGTACCCACTTTTGCTAATACTGAAAATCAAGCATTTCAACTTTTGTTTAGAGGGTGTCTGACCATTGCTCTTTTCCTTCTTTTGGGCAGATACCATACCACTGTGCCATTGTAACTTCCCAGAACAATATTATTCATCATTTCAAGTCCACTTTTTCGTTTGTAACATTGTTGATTTATTTTTATAACCAATCAAAGAGGGATGACATCATTTATAAAGTTACATTTGTATACGCTTAACATTCAAGTGAAATGGAGTTTACTCATTTGCATGAAAAATTTTCTAAAAACACCTAATCAGGGCTCGAAATTAACATAGTCCCATAGTCCCGGGGCACCAAAAAATTTAGTCCGGGAACACTAAAAATCACTTTGGGACCTTTCTTGGGACGGTAGAAAAATGATCAATATCAGAATGTAAACCAATCATACGTTTGTCAGGCGTGTGACCTAGCTTTTGGTTCCCAGTCCTAAGGCCCCCAAATTTGATATGTGACCGTGCAATTACAGTGTGCGTTTGATCTGCAAATACACTAAATCTAACATCTATATATAGTACCATTATTGATGATATAATTACACAAAATACAAATTTGTCCACAGACAAAAAAAATTCTTCCCAACTTCCACTTGTTATGTTTGGTTTGTCTCAAATTTCTGGAGATATGTGGGACTGTTTGTCTGATAATAGACAAGACACGTTTGAATCTGCATTGATTTTGAGTTTATTGTAATTGACAGTTAATATAGACAGAAATATTGTACTCTGAGTCTGACTCAACTTTATTGTTGTGATACGGGACTTCCTAAAAACCTGCTTGGGACCATCCATCCTCACTTCGGGACGATTGGAATTCATTTTTGGGAACACTTCTGGGACAATAGAGAAAACAGTTAATTTCGAGGCCTGCTAATATTTATCAATAGCTGTGACAATAGCATTGGCCTCACATAAAAATGACATCACAGAAGGACTACCCTATTAGTGTGTATGGCTAGGAGTCCTTTCTGGGATGTAACAACCCAATCTCAACTTGTCCCACCAAATTTTTGATATGTGAATGATAGACTGAGGAATTTCACTTCACTGGCAAGCCAGTCCCTGAGCAGCATCATAAGAACATGCACTACAATGGCATAGTTGGCTTCCAAGTAGGCTTTAAGAATGTGCGCTAATTATGGATCTGTGTTAGCCTGGTGTCCAGGCTAAATCTGTGTCAGACAATTCTAGCTGACAGCAAACTTCTTCTTGCCATTGTCATTGACGACACAAATGTGGTTGATCTCCCTGAAATGTTCGTTGTAGTCAATGCCGTAGCCCACAATGAACTTGTTTGGGACTTCAAAGCCGATGTAGTCTGGTCTGTAGCCAGTACTGGACGGTGTCCTCTTCACCAACAAGCTGAGAACAGGACAGAAAAATGCACAATAAGCATCCAAGCAGATGTGGGATCCTGATTAGTCTACTTCACATGTTTGTCACAAAGCATGCCATTTCTTCTGCCAATGTTGGTCATGGTAGGGATCAGGACCTTTGACGACGCCAGATGATTCGCTTTCGCATGTACAAATACACTACAAATCTTCCTACAAGGAAGCAAATTTTGCTGTGTGTAGCACTATTTTGAAAAAATATTCAGTAGCACTATTTTGAAAAAATATTCAAACAGTTTGACACAGCAACGTTTGCTACTTGGGAAGCTTTCAAGATGCACTCTGTCTCTATTTCAACCCTGTAGATCTCATCTTGGAGTTCTCTTGTCACATGATTGATTATCACGTGACAAGACACAGTTATAAACGGGCTTGAGATAGTGACACACCCCCGTCTTGTTCAAGGTGGATCACCTCCCTTATACCACTCACAAACCAGTCGGCCCCACTTCTGTTGTTAGGTTTATGGTTAAGGTTAGGGTTTGTTGTCCTCTCGGTGCAAAGCGTCCTGATGGTAAGACATCATGGAGCCGGAATGTCTGGAAACCATGGCAGAATCAACATAATAGAACTGTATTTATCGCTAATATGTTTTTTAGAATAGTACAAAATCTGAGGTATAAGATACTAGCTATAGCTAGTGCTCACCTTGCAACTTTGACCATCTTAGGTTGATACTCCTGTATGATAGGCAGGAGCTGCTGCATGGATGTGCCCGTGTCAATCAGATCCTCAACAATAAGCACATTCTTACCTGTGAGAAACACAAGAGACAAAAGCAGTAGTTAAGTCCCTTAAGTATCCAAATAGGGCACCCTTGGGAACAAGAGACTGGGATGCTGTTCAAAATCTTTTGTGTTTTATCATAGATCATTATCTATACTGCTGGAATCAACCAACACCAAGGGACAGTTCAGAAGTCAGCTCTTGTTGATATTGCTGGTTATTACTATGTAACAGTGGGGTTCAAGCACCGCCAAACAGACAATGCCAAAAGGTTCTGGGCCTTTTGGCATAGTGGTTTGCGTTGCAGGGTTTGTGGTTTGGTGGGCCAGTTTCCACACAGGTTCGAATCCTTGGAGCCAAGATATTGTTTCTGTCTGTTCCTACTCCTCTTCATGCATTCCTAGCCATAAAAACATGTCCGTGGTGGTGTTGAAACTGGTTCATGGCTATCCCACTGATTAATTACCTCCAAATATGTGAATATGTGCCAATGGGACTATAATGGGAATATAACAGTTGATACCAAGCTGTGCTGTTTAGATTCAAATGCAACATTATGGTGGTTTCTATCTTCTCCAAATTTGTGTCACAAAATTTGCTTTCAGCCAAACCTGGACCATACCCAGCCCAGCTAATAGAATTAAAGTTATAACTTTGCAATACTTTCTTGCAAGATGCTTGAAAAATCAATGTAATCATTTGTAAGTAGAAACAGCTCAGTATTTTCATATTCCATGGAGACTTAATTAAGCAGGGCACTCATTCAACCTTTTGTGCCATCACACTGATGCTGTGATTGCAGTATCTCTGAGCTGTACATTCATGAAGTAACAGGGGTATTGTACCAAAATACTCCAACAGTGAATGTGGAGAATTTCAACAATGTTAAGGGGATCCAGGAAGTGTGTGTGTGTGTGTGTGTGTAGGGATGTGTTGGAACGGGGTGGGGTGGAGATAGGGCAAAGTTTCCTTCAATCCTGACTGAAACAGAGAAAAGGGTTGGAGCTCCTGACAGGGCGACCACACTACTACTGCAAACTAAATTGGCTTTGTGTAATCCTAAGACCTTGACTTCATAATTGTAATATTAAGCAAAATGCAAGTTGTAGTATGACTGAAAAGACAACAAAACAAAGACAAACACATTTTAAGCGATTTTTATCAATGAAATTTGATGAGCGATCTGTCACAGGATAGGTCGCAATGAGGCCGCTGCCTGGTGGAATGGGGGTGAATAAGGGTATATCAGGCTTGTACCCCCATCCCCGGGGATATTTCCTGATCAGTCCCGTTTTGGCGAGCAATTACTGTCCAGTGGGAACACAGATACTGAAACAACAAACTGGTCCTAATTTGGTTATAATTGATTCCCACAAGAGATCTGTACTCTAGATCTGAGCTAAAATACATACTTATATCATTACTCGGGTTTCGTGTTACACCTTTCGAAACTAAGTGCGTTTTGCTTCACAGTGTACACACAAGGAGGATCAAAGATCACCATTTAGTACACTATTCAAACCAAAGTGTGATGTATGCAATGATGAGCTTTTGAAAGCTTCATAAAAGCTCCCTGTTCACGTAACGTTATGTTACACCATTCAAAAACAAATAAACAACTTAAATAAACTTAATCAAGGCGCCAATCTTACCCGCCAATTTAGCCAGGTCTTTGGAACCCGTCACAGTGACATTTCCCGTGGACTTGTCGTTCTTGTAGCTCTTCACGCTGATGAAGTCGAGCGCCAGGGGGAACCAGGGGGTGAAGGTGCCGTTGAGGGCGCTGACGGCCCGCGTCAGGTCGGAGAAGAAGCGCGCTCCGCCCTTCAGTACGCACAGCGCCACCACCGGCGTGTCGCAGCCGAAGTCCCGCAGGATGTGCTGCACCATCCGCTCGATCCTGTCCTGGATGAGCCCGTGGGGGATGACAACCCCCTCCAGGTACTCTACGTACACGGGCGGGATGCATAAAGATGTGGCGGGAAGGTACTTGTCGTCCTCTATCGTGATGTAGTCGGCCATCGTGTTTTGCTTGCTGCTGGCGCGCGTAAGATTACACGATATTGTTTCAACTGCGTGACCCTCGACCTCACAATGATGTGACCTTAAGGGCGCGCGTAAATGTGGGCCAATGGACGGTACCACTTCGGGAAGGAAGTGCTATTAAAACGACCAAGGACGTTTGATATCACTGAGCGTCTTTTAGATTTAGGAAAATCATTGTATCGAACCTAAATATAATTTTCACGACCCAGTCCCTCTGTTCGCTTTTGAAATAATCTGAAAAGAACTCTTCCCTTCGTTACCCAGGCACAGGTGTACACAGCAGCTAAACTTGCCCCGCCCCCATAGTTCCTGTAAGTGCCTCTCTGGATCTATTTGCTCTCGCGGGGATCGTCATTTTCGCAGTAGGATAGTCTCTGACCTGACTCCCGCCTGGTCGAACAACAGGGGACGTTTGCCTAGTAGGAGTGAACTGGCCGACCGGCTGGATTGACTGCAAAAGACTGACTGAAATTCTAGGGCAAATTATTTGTGCCTATTTGGTAAAATTCTGTGTGTCTGTTTATTGTCAGGCACTATGGCCCATATAAAGGACAAACAATTGACAGTACATTCTTTTTCAACATTTTTTCGTCCAGCTGACACGTCTGCTTGGAGACTACAGTAGGAGAGGAAAGGGCTTTTTAGGCCGAAGGGTTTTTCCGCCATGTTTAAAGTTCGCGGTTAATAAAACAATTCTGATGTAATATGGTGACTCCTTATCCGCGGGGCCACCTACTAGTATATCCGTTGTTTTTAAAAACAGGGTATTAAGGGGCACCAATTCAACAGGCGTTGCAGTTCTTTTAGATGACAGCAATTAATATTTTCACCAAAACCATTTGCCGCTTTTTTAAACAACAGTGATAAAGGTGAAGTAGCGTTATATCCCCGTTGTATTGTGCTTTTGCGGTGGAGTGGTCACGGCGAGAATAAAACCACTGCAAACATTTCAAGACTTAGTCTGAACTGAACAAAAATGTCAACTCGCT
The DNA here is from genome assembly GCF_000003815.2 of Branchiostoma floridae. Lineage (NCBI taxonomy): Eukaryota > Metazoa > Chordata > Leptocardii > Amphioxiformes > Branchiostomatidae > Branchiostoma > Branchiostoma floridae. The sequence continues at coordinate 11,002,741 of NC_049979.1, read as the reverse complement.
CCACGACGTGATGATGGTAGTCTTTCGAGCAGACTTTCCCATACGGTGTTTGGGTACATACTATATATATATAGACAGTGTATCAAGGAGGTTATAGCAAACACTAGTAGCTTTGCCTGTTAACCCCAGTCAGCACGAGATCGTGTAGGGCTAAGCTTCTTCAACACTCTGTAACGTACCATGTCATTGCAAGTTGTCTGCACCCGGTGTAAGTGGGCGGCCCTTTGTCTTGTTGAGATATTAGGGCTATCACCTGGGGCCAATACTATCTCCCGACCATGCAACTTCTGACTCATTCTCTTTTCTACACCAAAAACCTGTTAAATCCATTCAACTTCATAGCTATACACAACAGGCATGAAAATTCATTACATGTACTGGTAAATAATCGTGCAGGAGGCACACATTTGTGCCGTTAGCAATGAGGTCTCGTCGTAACACAAACTTTTCAACTAGATAATTTCCCGGAATTTACAACAAGTTTACGCCCGGGATGCATACGATCCTTATTGCTAGTAACGCTCGTATGAATCAAATCCGTAACGTTGTGTTTTATATTAGTGGATCGTAAGTATTCAAATGCCGTCAAATCGGGTATGTTTTATATTAGTAGTGGATCGTATTAGTAAAGTATTCCTTAGGGATCCCTGGCTATGGTTGTCTCATGAAACTCTAACCCAGGTAGGTTTCAAGTCAACTTTATTCATCTGGCTTCCCAAATCATATCACAATTCATATGCCTTGAATTACATATTATTATTTTTCAATCAAGGTTAGTTTAAGTCATTAAGAATGTACAAAAAACAATCTTAAACAACAGTGGAGGAGGCACGATGGACAGTTCCACAATTTGGCAGTCTGGCGTAGAAAAATATTCTAACAATTCTTTTACCCTTCAGTTGACTGAGATCATACCACCCAGCATTCAACTCATCCATTAGCAATGAGGTTCCCCATCACCGTCATGTAAGTATGATATCATGCCTTGATTTTTGTATAGTATCCGACAGTTAACAACTTAACAAAAAAACAATCACTTAACAGACACTGACCTGCTGTATGTATGTGTCGTCATTGTCGTCCTACTTACAAGACAACAAAAAATACTTAGCGCTGATGTTGTCATAGAGTTGCTGCTGTGTTGAACTTAAGGACGGTTATTACTGGTCAGTCACAGTTATACCTGCTCTATACAAGATCATTGTCCCAAGTTCTGATAGCATTTCAGCAGGCAGATGAGTCTGTTAGAGGCCAAGAAGCAACCAATAGTTGACACGACTGCTGCTTGATGATTTGATAGTACATGTAACATGTACAATCTAAGTTGCCCGGTGTCTGGTCAGAGCTATCATTGTATCTTTGCACACACCGAAAAGCGTACATAAAGGTTAATCTTTCTCAGGATGCCTGCCAGCTTACTAACCCACCACCACTACCACTACGCCAAAATATCCGGACCATCATTGTTGGAATGGTGCTTGAACCCACTGTTACTGACAGCCCTAGAAATTGGAGCCCGCGCCATATTGATAGGTAACGTCGAAGAAGGGCAGAAGCTGTCCCATTTTGCGCATCTGCGCCACGTCATCGCTTCGTCTGGCCAAATCTTTGCGGCACTCCCGCTCCAGACCGGCCACGGTGATCAGCGGCTTGCCGCGCCTCTTGTACGCCTCCAGCACGGCCTCGTACGCGTCAGGGGCCACCAGCTTCAGCTCCGCGATGCCCAGGTAGTTCTTCACCGTCAGCTTTGCGAAGCTCTCCAGCCGGAAGGCCTCTGGCAAGGTCAAGGTGCTGTCTTCCTGCAGGTGCTGCAGGATGCGGGCGTACCTGGTGTGGTAATATAAATGTGACATACATATATAATACTCTCAATGTACGTATGTACTAGGGACATTATTATTGTTATTCTGTTAATCCATTTTGTTTTGTCTTTGTCAGCGGGGTTAGCCCTTTTTGATAAGCCACATGCTAGTTTGACAGCCCTGGATGTTAATAGTGCTGAATAGCCTGACAAATAAATGAGAAAGAGAAAGTACCTAGCGTGAATGGGGCGGAGGTTGTTGCCGAACGTCGCCCTGTACTCGATTCCGGAGGTGTCGCCCTTGCGGCGTTTTGCCGGGCCCACATCGGCGGTAGACCCCGTGGTCTCGATGGGAGAGTACGGTGGCATCTCCGCTTGGGGAGGATGGTGGCCATTGCTAGACAGGGTCGGAGAGTGCTGTGACGTTTCTGTTGGAGTCGGAGGAAAGCCATTGCTCGAGAACGTCGTTGCTACATGTACAGCAAGTGGCTTCATATCGGTAGTCCTGGCCTGTGGAGGAGAGGACGAGGCCCACTGACGCTTGGATGAGCTGACGTCGCCTTCGTCGGGTGAACGTGGTCTCTTGTCGACCGGGATGAGTGGCGGGAGGGTTCGGGACCGGTGTAACAGTATCAGGGAGATGTACAGCACAGGCGCCAGTCGGCGGTGGCTCTGCATGACGGGGCTGCTACTGATGTGGAAGCGGGCGTCGCACGCGTCGCACAGGCACAGCGCCCTGCTCTGGTTGTAGCTGACACACGCCGCATCCAGGCACACCCATTTGACGGGCTGCCCGCACACCGTACATGGGAAGGTGCGAGCTGTTTCATCGAACTCCTTCGCCCGCTTCAGGATCCACTCGGCACGAGAGCCTGGGTATAAGAAGTTGTTGTTCTCCATGCTCCTTTGACAGAATGAGCTGAGACCGTCGGACTGCCACGTCAGTGCGTTTAGAATTCTTACTAGACAAACCTGTTCTCGTATGTGCTGATTACTTTGGTACACGTGCCACTGCAAGCGTGTCATTATGGCCAACAACAAAGGATACATTCCAATTCCAGGACGGGTGTACCATAATCGATAAACAATGCTTCGAAGCGCCCCTTTTTTTCTGTCTTTGATTCCGATTTTGATGTTTATGTGTGCTAGTACTGACATTACAGTTTACTTGCTACACTTCAGCAGTTATTCTCTGTCGGAACATATGGGTTCGGGATATAGGGAGGGTAACCGCGAAGATAGTATGTAACAGCTGTCCCAATGAAGCAGACTACTGGCCGGACAGGTGGTGTGCAGCTCCAGGCAAAAACGATCCATCTTCTGTTGTCCTAAGCAGACAACATAGTAACATGTATAAATTAACATCAAAAGTAGTTGTAAACCTCTGATTCTTACATCTAACCCAAACCAAATTAATTAAGTATCAGTATCTATAATCAAACCCTAACTGTTACTGTCAAATGAATAAGCAGAATTTTGTAATAAGGGACCTTAACGTAACAAAAGTACTAGGAGGGTAACAGCGATGTTATCCTATGGAATGAATTATACAATGAAAATACAGCAGGTTTCATCCTCGTTAATTCGCAAAATCAGCACTCTGTTTATCATGACCCTTGTTTCAACCACTAGACCACATGTAATGAACGTTGACAGTATGCGTAAGTCTACAGTTTATAAACCAGCGCATTTTCATTTATTAATGGCTTCCTTTTTTTGTAAAAATTATGCAGGGTAATGTTCACCTTTGTCTAACGCGTCACAAGTATAAAGTTCCAAACATCTATCATTAAGTGGTTTTGCCTTTATTGTATTAATCATATTTATATTTCAGCCATACCATAGGTATGGTGAAATATATTGTATTCGTAATGTTTCTTTCTTCTTTCTTTCTTTCTTTCTCCTGTCAAATCTTCAAATCGAATCAACTCCGCCATTTTTTAACCGATTGACTTGAAATTTGGCACAAAGGTAGAGTAAGCTAATACCCCCAGGCTTTTTTTCATTTTTTTCATATCTGCCTTTAAAATGATTTTATTGAGGTTTTTGTCAATTTTTATGTATATTTCGGTTTCCTGTACCCTGGTATTACAGCCCAATGACATGAAATTTGGTACAGAGGTGCCTTGATCATATGCTCACCTAGATTCAATAACAGTTTTGGCATGCTGTACAACAAGATGCTTAATTTTGCGATTTTTGGCCATTTTTTGACCCAAAAAAGGACATTTTTGGCTCCTGTAGCCTCGTTTTACAACCAAATGATCTAAAATTTGGTATAAAAGTGCCCTTCAATTATGTACACATAAATTCAATAAAAGTTTTCCCATACGGTACAACAAAATGCTTAATTTTGCGTTTTTTGGCCATTTTTTTTACCAAAAAAAGACATTTTGGGCTCCTGTAGCCTCGTTTCACAACCAAATGATCTGAAAATTGATATAAAAGTGCCATTCAATTATGTGCACATAAATTCAATAAAAGTTTTCCCATACGGTACCACAAAATACTTAATTTTGCGATTTTTGGCCATTTTTTTACCAAAAAAGGACATTTTTGGCTCCTGTAGCCTCGTTTTGCAACCAAATGATCTGAGATTTGGTATAAAAGTGCCCTTCAATTATGTGCACATAAATTCAATAAAAGTTTTCCCATACGGTACAACAAAATGCTTAATTTTTCGATTTTATGGCCATTTTTTGACAAAATTTGGACATTTTTGGCTCCTGTTCCCTCGATTTACAACCTAATGACCCGTAAATTGGTAAAGGGGTGCTCTAGATATCTATTCAAATGAACCATGTATAATTTTTGGCATGGACCACTTTAAAATGATATATTTGGGACTTTTTTGGTCATTTTCCAATGGCCAAAGGGGTTAACGACCTCAAGGCCTATTGTTGCATGAGGGAGATGGCTGAAATATGCTGTATTTGCTCTCAAGCAAATGTCGGCCTTTCTAGTTGGTATCTGTTTATGTTTGGTATCTGTTTATCACCCAAATGTCATGAATTACTTGTGTTACATTTGGGACAGTCCAGTTATCGAAAAAACTGGAACTTTACCATTTCCTAATTAATTCTGCAAATCAAGTCATCATTTGCATATCATTGTTTTCATATTTGTGAAAGCAACCTACATGCCCAAAATGATGGGAATCCGTCGTTCTTTTCTTCACATATCCTCTTAAAAATGTTTTCACGAAAATAACTCTGCAATTCCAAAATCAAATGATAGGGGGCTCAAACCTATCCCACCTTGTCTTGACGTTAAAAGCTAACCGCCAACCAAGTATCAAGCCCATGCTATGGCCGGGACAAGAGGCACATTGAAAAAATGCAGAACGTTCTCGTGAATTATGGAAATGTACTCCTATTTTGCATAATTTGTATTTAATTTTGTAATGTTACGTCTTTGTCTAAGTACCAAATATCATGAAAATCTGTTCTTCCTTTATTGAGTTATCCTCTTCCGAAATTATTTTACAAAAACATCCCTGCTGTTCCCAAACTAGCCGCTATGGGGCTCAGACTTCTATCACTTCTTCCCGAGCATAAGAGCTATCAAACACAAAGATTGTGACCATAGCTTGTTCAGAATACGAAATATTATATTTCATATAGACAGTGTGCCCTAAGGAATTTCCATAATATTTAGTATGCAGTTTGTTTAGACAGAGAAGTACATGGTGAAGTGCTTCATGGAGATACAAGGTATTCGAGCTCTCGTTATTACTGTTGTGGTTCCATCAGCAACGTTACCAGCGAGCATGCTTCAGAAGTGGACAATTCAATCCCCTACAATCTTCGTCAACGAAGCAAAGCCAGGACGTATAATGATTCGTTCAACGCTGGCAAAAGTTAATAATTAATCTAACGCATATTTTGTATGTTTACGTAACTTAGCCCCATAGTCAGCAGCAGGTGTGAACGCAGGTGTGATTGCTACCACCGCAATCTTTGGCTTACTTTCCTAACGTTATTGCTGTCTATTGTGTAAGTTATATACATGCACCTCTTTGGCTATACGGACGCATTGTGTAAGTGTGGTGTCACGCTCCAGAAGAACTACTTATAAGCGCCTGGCCACACTGTACGGTATAGTACACTGTCCTTGTTATTGCAACTGACCTCGCGATGGCATACAGAGTTCTCCGGGAGCTATGGGCGTTCCGGACGTCCCTCGTGTTCTGGTTGGTTCCTCTGGTTTTCTGCCCTCTGCCCATCTACTACGCCTGGACAGACTTTTACACGGTAAGTCCAAAATCAAGACAAGCTACACGCCAAGTCACAGCTTAACCACATCGTAGAAGTGTAGGCGAACCCATGCTATAGATTAATACTAGAGTTCCTGTTCATATATAGTTTGTTACGTGTTTTGTGTTGTATGTCTGTACCTAGGTACCTAGCCCAACAGTTAATGAGCATGATCAAGGTTATCATCAAAAGTGATCGAGTTTTACAACTCATTGTGGGTTCACACAACGACTTGGAACAACGGGATGCTTTGTTCCTGTCCACGATAGCTGTCGTTTCGACAGCCACCTTGGCGATGGTGTTAGTCGTAACATTTGCACTCGTCACTTTCCTGTCAGGTGCTGTGGCTTTCTTTTTGTACCTCGCAGGCATTCTAGTACATATTGGACGCGCAACGTAAGATCATACAAAGTTCGTCTGCGAACTACTATTATGTGATTTCATATTCATTTGATATGACGCTGTAAATTCATTTATTTTCGCGGTGATTTAATTTTGCAGTAGAAGGGGGAATGAAGTTTTTCGGCGTTTTAAGTTCGCGACACGATCAAACAATTTTGTGCAGAAACACATATGAAAGTCGCGAAAAAACGCCGCTAATGTTTCGAGATTTATGATAAATAGTCCTTATATTTCCGTGATGGTTTTGTTGACAGGAGGCGGCGTGTGGGTATGTGGTGATCATCATGGCGTTCTACTGGTCCTGTGAGGTCGTCCCCATCGGCGTTACCAGCCTTCTTCCCGTCGTCCTCCTCCCCGCCCTCGGCATCCAGTCCGCCCGAGACGTCTGCAGCAACTACATGACCGTGCGTCCATTAGCCAGCTCACAGTTTCAATTGCGCATGCACAGCGAGATGCGTTGTGGGTAATTAATATTTATTAAAAGGTGACGGCATCTAACTTGTAAATCATCTGTCTGACTCTCCAGAACATGCTTAGTGCATGTATAGACGTGTTTTCTTCATGACTTAGGGTTCTTCAGCTTTGACATACTAGTGTTATCCACAATGCATCTCACTCCATATGCGCAGTTTTAACATTGAAGAGGCTAATTTTTCCTAATTTTCAAGCAGATATTGGAGGAGGCCAAATCATGAGGTGTTCCTAGCTGCCCTTTTATGTGTCAATATGCTTTAAGTCACTATGCAACAAGGATTCAGCTAGACACACTGAAAAAAAGGAGGTAGAAAAACTTAACGATAGTCACTACCCAGCATTATGACTGCAGTACTGGAGACGCCTTTACCGTGTGGCTCTGAACGTTGCGCTAAAATGACCATTAACCATACATGACAATGGTGCTTACCCAATCTTCAAGCAAATGTGTCGGTGTTTTACGCGTCTAGGCGAGGAGTAAAAGGCACATAACTAGATCGTAGATACGGAAATACGCATGAAATGCAGCAAAAACACGTCTCGTAAAAACTTTGACTGAGCTGGTTCCCACATCTACTCGGAGATTACTTCCAAGCCAAGTGTACAGCCAACTACGTAGTTCGTGTTCAGCTCAACTACTTAACGATATTTTCCCGTAACTACCAAAGAAAGACTCCCTGCTACATGTACATTCCCACAGGACGTGACCATGTTGTTTATCGGGGGACTGATGCTCGCCGCGGCCGTTCAGAGGTGGAACTTACACAAGAGATTCGCGCTCAGGGCACTCATGCTGTTCGGCACTGAACCAAAATGGTGAGAGGCACAAAAAAAGTAACATCTATAGTTTTAAAAAGTTGCGGAAATTGCAAGAGATTAGACAGATGGAATTAGAGAGGACGAAATTGTCAATATAGAAGTCAGAAATAAATCCTCTCTTGCCTGCCTTGTTGATAAGAACAATAAAGAGGGCGGAAACTTTCATACATTGACTTTCCGTTATGATGTGAACCATCATTCCTGATCGACGTGAACTCTCTTAAGCTCCTGTCACACATTCAGGATCTTCCCACGACTTTGCTCGCGACCACTCCCCAGCCAAGGTCTGTGCAGGGTTGGAAGTAGTCTGGAATCCATCTTATTATAACCGCAGTTCACTCCTAGATCCTCTGATCACGTCCAAGCAAAACATGATCATGCTTATCTTGGCTTTGATTTTTGAAACAAAAACCTCCCCGACCCGCTAGCCCAACGACAAATGAATTAACTCACAATCTGAAGGTCGTAAGACAATGGCCGGCTACATGTATGTACATGTGTGACATGGGCTTAGGAGGTCTCAGTGTACATACATTTTTTACAAACCCACTACTACCCTACCTCCAGGCTGATGCTGGGGTTCATGTGCGTGTCAGCCTTCCTGTCCATGTGGATCAGTAACACGGCTACCACCGCCATGATGGCTCCCGTGGCCAGCGCCATGTTGGACGAGATGAGGCAGGAGGAGGAGCAGGAGGAGGAGGAGGAAAACGGTACCCATCAAGTCCGCTAGACTTTCACTTAACGTTACATTTAACGACACGGCACCGTTATATATTTTCACATCATTACATTAAGATGTATATGTTGCACAACATACAGGGATATTCAAGATTCAACACGCACACAAAACGCGCAAAAGTGGTAGCCTGAATTCCATCATTTTCTTTTTCTTGTCGGTTCCCTCGCCGATTCCCTGCATTTTAACAGTCTGATATCCGATAATAGAGAAACCGTTGGCATTTAAACGTTTGCGTAGAATAAGACGAATACCAGGATACCGGAGTGGCATGAACCTGTAAAATGAGACCAAGAGTGTGCCAGTTTTTGATGTGTTGTGCGCCACCTTACAAATTTGCATTGGCGGTTCCATTATGTGTAGCAGCCTCATGCACAATTCGACAGCTGCTATTAAAATCTGAGCTTGTCAGAATTTTGTTTGTACACGTGAGCTTCTTTCTTTATCTTCACAGACACAAATGACGATTTGGAGCTAAAAGAGGTCAAAACGGTCGACGACCCGTCAGTCGCCAAAGATCTAGAGTAAGGACACAAAAACTGTTGTGTGTGTATGTGTAACGAAAATTCCACCCGTGCCACTGCTTATTCTCCCTGTCCTGATTTGTTTTGTAGATCTTTCTGTAGTTATGGTCCTCTTATATAAATCCCTTTGTAAATTACTTTTGAAAACTAACTGTCCTCCTCAATGAATCCAGGAACATGACTCCAAACGGAGAGACGGTGGTTGGCTCTGTAGAGGTGCATGTGGGAAATACGGTATGTTTTCTTCTCCGTTTCTTGCATGTCCCCATACGTGTTCCAACATAAATAGGTATGAAAGACAATGTTGTCAAAATTGAGAAGTCGTCTGTGCATGTGTAACATTCAAACGCATTCCAAGAACGCACTTTGTGCTTACTTACGTGCACACATTCGGACGGAAAGTTGACGGACTGACGTACATGTATGGCCGCTGTGATACAATCAGTTTTTGTGTGTCTGAATAAATGTACTGCATCCAGAAGCCGCCAGTTGTGGACGATAAAACGAGAAGACGTCGTGACCTGAGAGACAAGGGACTTCTCCTGTGCGTCTGTCAGGCGGCTAACATCGGCGGGATCGCGAGTCTCACGGGCACCAGCCCCAACCTCGTCTGCGCCAGGGAGATGGACGCGTGAGTTGCCCGATCTGTTTTGTTGGTTTGTTCGGTGGTTCGGATAATCGGTAAACTGTCTTAACCCTTGTCCTGCTGAGTTTTTTTTTGCATATTCAGCCCCCCCCCCCCCCCCAACCTGGTTAATCAATCAGATCAGTAAACCTGAGCTATCCTGTGCCGCTGCTGCCGATTTACCTTTACTGCGATATATATATATATATATTACGGGCTCAGTAGGATTTTAAGGCACAGTACGTTACGTTCAAGACCAGACTGACGTGTGATCGGACTTTAAATACTCTTATCGATACGTGCGATGGGCTCTTGATGAGATCGATGCATGGCTTTCCTCAAGCAAGGGATAGCGTAAAAAAGAAAAATCTCTCATTCATTGTATTGACACATTGAAGTGGTGTAACAACCGATGACCTCGAATGCAATTCTGAAAGAAATGAGGTCCCGTATTGAAGATCGAAGAGACACAACGGTCCGGTTTTCCAGTTCGAAACTTTTGCTGTCATCATTTCCGGCTGCTCTCAGCGCAGGACATCGATGGTTTATCACTTCTCACCTTTTCTTCAGACAATTCCCAGACGGCCCCGGCATTGACTTTGCCACCTGGTTCTTCTTCGGGTTTCCGACCATGGTGCTTTGCCTTGTGCTTGCTTGGGTCTGTCTCAGTTTCATGTACTTCGGTTGCAGGTAAGCAAATTAGATGGGGATAATTAAGAATCAACATATAACATGATTTTTTTTGTTCGGTCATATGTATGGGTTATAATTTCTGTGTTTATGAAAAAATGACATGTTAAAGAATTGAGCCTTTGTTCGTGAAAACAACAACTGTTATCTATAAATGCAAGCAATCTGTCCTTCCCCAGCCTGTGCACCGGAAGCTGCTCCTGCTGTCAGAGGCGGACCCGATCCCGCAGACATGACGCCATCACGAAGGCCTATGCAGAACTGGGGCCCATGACGTATGTACGAGTGCCTTGTCAGCCACTCTCATCGCTACTTTGCTAGTCAGAACACTAGTACTGGTTTCGTTTGTGCCTGTCCTTGGTGCTGAAATCATGGTCATACTTACTTTCCATCAAACACTAACGATTTCATTTGATTTCTTTGTTTGTTTGGCTAACGGTTATGGTACATCCAACCTTGGAAACCCAACTAACCAAATGCTATTTCAAAAGACTGGTCATGGTGACTGAATACCATACACGAGTTATCAAAAGCGTTTACAAAGCACAAGACTTAGGTTCCAACCAGTTTCCCAAAGAGCGGTCGTGAATGGAATCCAGAAAATCCAAGGACAAAAAATTTAATGGAAAAAATTATAAGAAATTCAGAAATTTTATATTCATTATTAGAAACGTGGGTTGGCATATTAATCATTGTAAGAATTCTGGCAGGATGTTTTTGATAGAAATGGCCCAAGTGTTTTGTGAAGATGGTCCATAGATTCAAAACAGCGTTTTCCCTGCCAGATTTGCGGAAGGTGCTGCTCTGTTCCACTTCGTGCTGATGGTCCTGCTGTGGTTCTTCAGAGATCTCAGGTTCATCTCGCTGGAGAGCGGCCGGGCGGCGGGATGGACGTACTTCTTCGTGCCAGGGTAAATTTACAGCTACATAAGGATACATAAGTATAAGGGGGAGTTGAGGTCCCGGGCTATGGCGGGCAGGCCTCAAGTCTGACACGGAATGACTCAACGGTGGCCAAGGGAGTCGTCACAACCGTGCCATCAATGTGGACCGATCAGTATTTTGATATCAACTAGGTTAGTTGGTGAGCCCTGTCGACTCTTTTGGAACGCATTTCTTGCTTGTACATTGTACTATTTGTAGTAATGAATACTACAAGCAAAAGCGCCCCCCACCTCATCAAGCTAACGTTGACTTTCCAGGTATTTTACGGATGGAGCTGTCTGCATCACTGTAGCGTTCTCGCTCTTCTTCTTCCCATCGGAGAAACCACGGTTCCTGTGTTGTCGTTCTTCGGTTGGTAGGTGGCGCTTTATTCAATCTGGACCTATTATAATAGTCAATGCAAACTTTCTAGTTGTTAAAACTCAACGGTCAAATCTAATCTATCTTCCTCTAGGACTTATCACCACAATGTATGTCAATGCCTACTGAACTTACATAGGTCATTCAGCAGATGCTGACCTCGCTCGCTCATGTAAACTTTGTTGCTTGATGGTCAGACGACAGACCAGGGCCAGTTCCTGCACTGTTGGACTGGCGCAGTTTTAGCGACAGGATGCCTTGGTTCGTGCCTTTCATCTTCGGCGGCGGTATTGCATTGGCAGGGGGCGTGACGGTACGTTTTGGATTGCTCAGGCATCAAACCTCTATGCGTACAGAAATTAAACTCAGCACATTTGTAAAAAAAAGAGACTAGCTATTAAAAAAACGTGACGCTTCGCCTCATTCTGAGATAAGCAACTTTTTGGATGTACATGTCACTAATAAAACTTGCGAAAGACAGCGAATGCTGTCTCAATCTGAAACGTCTGATTATTTACACAACTTTTGTATACAAGTACCCTCTCATTACCTGGATTTCTAGCCTTCATTGACGCACTTACATGTTAAGTTTGATAAATTTAGATTGTGCAATAGTGTAGCGACATAACGCGTAAGGACCAGGCAGATCTATTCCATCGTTGTATTACCAGTCTAGCCTCTACCAGGCTCCCAAGGTCGCTGGACAAATAGTAGACAAACAGTGTGTGACCAGGTCACAAACTGTATTCCTTGGCCAACCAACTCCTCTGGTGTGTTTTGAGTCTATTTGGCCAATTTCTACTATTTGTCCTGCGACCTTGGGAGCCTAGTATACGTAGAGGCTATTACCAGTCTAGGAAGCCTTTTGACTAGTTCTCTAAAATGCGACTGTTGCAGGCCTCTGGCCTGGCCACCTGGCTGGGTGACCAGTTCTCCAAAGTAGATGGACTGCCGGACTGGGCGCTCCTGTTGGTGGTGTGTGCTGCAGTGGCGGCTTTTACGGAGTTTGCCACCAACTCATCAGGACCGTCCATTCTCCTGCCAATACTGGCAAGAATGGTAAGGCAAATTACATTCTGTCATGAATTTTCATTTCCTTTCCTCTGCAATGGAAGTTCCCTTCACATAATGTTTATGTGAATCTTGTCTTATGATGTACAATGTATCCAGTGGTAGCGCTAACACCAATGTAAGTGCATCTGATCGTTGTGTATCTTCCTGTCATTTTTGTCTGCAGCTATGTTGTTCTTGTTTTTTTCCCCAGGCTGAGAGATTATGCATCAATCCCTACTACCTGATGGTGCCAGCTAGCATCTCCGCCTCTTTTTCCTTCATGCTCCCCGTGGCCACCATGCCTAATGCCATCATCTACTCATATGGAAAACTGAGCGTGTTGGACATGGTAATTATCTGTAAAATACTAGTATACTCGTGTCTTTTCCGTGATATACATTCAGAACGACTGAACTCCCGAACACTGCCCAACCAAGGTCGGCGCGGTGTTGGGAGTAGCCTGAAATGCAGTCTATCCTAGCTCTAGTTCGCTCCTCTGGGTGCATCCAAGCAGAATTCTTTTATAACTTTGTCCACCTTTGATTTTCCGGCTAGCACAGACCACTTTTAATGACTAGTAGGCAACCTCTCCAAATAACTTACAACCACAGATGACTTGCTCACGACTAGCCCCAACCATGGACTGGAGAACGAGAAGGTCGAGAAGCCGTGGTTGGCTGGGGCTTTAAGTTCTAAGATCTACATAAAGCATCTCAAGCCACATGAACCTGTGGTGATCGTTGCCATGAACTAGTGCCGGCCACTAAATGCTCCTAGATGATCGTAAGAATTTGAGCATACTGGCATCTGTGGTAAATCTGGACCATCTCTTGATCTGACATCTTTCAGATGAAGTCCGGCATCTGGTTGAACGTGCTGTGTCTGCTGGTGCTGATGCTGACCACGCACACGCTGGGGATCGCGGTGTACGGGGTGGACCAGTTCCCCAGCTGGGCCACCTGTCTCAGGGACGGGGTCGTCACCAGCAACACGACCGTGGGGATAACACCGATGGCATGAGTGGCAGGATAGTCAACAATTCACATTTATACCACGCTTCCCAACTTCATATACCAACAGTAACCAAGGACATGATATAATGTCCTTGCTAATATGTACAAATGGAAGTTCACATTTCTAGCACATAGTTTTACAAACCTTTCACCATAAAATCTGTGTCCTCACATTTCCATCATTACGAAGAATTGAGAAGCTAAATCCATTTACTCCAGTTGTCACACTGGCTTGTATATACGCAGATATAAACTCTTCTTTGCGACCTCTGCTTGGCGCAAATATGCGCAATAAAGGTCATTAATTCACATGGGAGCTGATGACCGTGTAGGCTTCATAGGCTCCATCACGACTGTCCGATCCAAGACAGGGTTTCACTGTAGTGATGTTTGAAACAACTATATACAGGGTTTTTATTTGACATCACCTGCACCATGTTGGATTTCAGTATATAACCTGTATGTATGTACAACCAAGGACGTTATATGATTGGTACAACATACACACTGTAATGGTAATGATGCCGTTTCCCCACTGAAGAAACCAAAGAACCTTGCATTCCCAAGCATGCAATAGGGTCCGTGATTAGAAATTAGGGTGGTTAGAAATTACCTGGACTCCTATACTTGTTGGTGAGGGGAGAGTATGGCAGCCCTAGTAAACTAACCAGGATGATCCAGTGTCAGAGCCACAATTTTACCAGTACAGATCCCAATCACAGTCTGTCGACAGAGATTCCAATCAGGATGTTAGGAACGTTGGCATGGTCTCTTCTACACAAATGTCCAAAGCTTTACGTCACTCTATGATAAAGAGCAACATGAACCAATGTTGAAAAGTTTTGTCTTATCAGGGAAAACGTTTGACTCCGATCAGGATCTCTACCAACAGAATCAGCCAATCTGCCAGGCCATAATCTCTCCCGACATCTATGTTTCAGTCCCTCCATCACATGGCCCTTCTTACTGTGTCCGTAATGCACTGATGTACTGTAAGGAACATGTTTCAGAGTACAAGAAATCACAGTAGTTGTGATATTGTGTTTAAATGAATGCCTGGTATGGAACATTTGAAGTACTTGTGTAGCATTATTTTTTTTTGTGTGTGTGTGTGTGTGTGTGTGAATATAGCACATGTATACACATAGAGCCCATGCAGTGTTGTTATTTCAACAACTTGTCGTGAGGTTTACCACAGCCAGCACACGTACAGCAATAAAGGCAGCCCATGTAACAGTGAATGGCAGCAGTGACTCATGGCAGACACACGAATGTGGACAACTTGAAATGGAAATGGAGCCTTCTATATACAGACATCTTTTTATTTAGTCTTCTGTTACTATTTAGCATTCAATACATTGGACCACAGGTTGACAATCCAGCTCGATGCAAGTATACGTTTGTACAGGCTTTTTTTTATTCGAGAAGGCAACATGGTCTATTCCAATGACCTCCAACCTCTAACCCCTGTATTGTTACAGAGGATCCTGGGAAAATACAGATGCCAATTTTTTTCTCTTTATCTTCTTCTCTAACAATATTCATCATTATGTACAAGTAGAACTAGTAGGGAAGCTTTTCCTTGTAAAGTACAAGGGCATAAAAGGGCTCTAAACTACCAACTTCATTACAAGTTGCTGGGTCTTCCTTACACAGCACAGAGATTTGGGCAGAAAATAGCATCCGATATTTAGAACAATTATAACTTAATTCTTCTCCCTCCAGCACAGATTGACTGGCCCATGCCGCATTGGTTCCCCTTCTCCAGATTCTAATTTAATTACAATTTTGCACTCCTCACATTCTGAGCTGTCAAGGGTATGTCCAAAAATCCTGAGGAATAACAACATTTGCTTTCTTTTACACTCTTCTCACCTACTGTGCATACAATGTACAATGATCGATCAATACAAACCTTTGAGATGCAGCGTCATCAATACAAACATTAAAAATATTTTTCTACCTTTCAGGATTGCCAAGCCAAAGGTTTGTATACATTACACAATCACAACTTTTAGCAGAAAAAAACAGTTGTTATTCCTCAGTAGTATCTTTCTTTTAAAAAAAAGATAGAATAAATTGTCTTGGGAAAGTGTTCACACATCTCCTCAATGTGCTATAGCTAAGTACATGTATATGGAGCTACATCATTCTTGTACCAGTCCTTTTAAAAGGCAAACACCGGCCCTTATCTACTACCTTATAAGCAGCTATACTTTCTTTAGCAAGAAGGGGGTGCCTGGGAGGTGTACAATATATGGTGGTTACCAGATTCTATATCAATTTTCTCCATAGAACATACTGTGGCACTGTACTCAAGTCTTTAACTCTACTACTCTCTCCATAACCTTTTTGTATTTGAAAAGCCCACATGGCATGCCATACAGACTACACAGTACAGAAACCATATGGGGTGAACAAAGGCAGTAAAGAAACTCAAAGTCACAGACTTCTGACTGATACTATTTTAGAAGCCAAGTTGAAAAGATGACAGTTTGAAGAAAATAATATATCTAACGGTAATGGTTAAAACATTGTAAAACAAACACTTGGGTTACCAGTATTCATCATGATTAATATTGTGTGATTGAAAAAAAAAAGAATTGGCTTGGCTCTGACCATCAGTAAATAAGACACATACATGTACATAACAGAACTCAAGCACACTGCAATGATAATCATAATGATAAGGTTACACTTACTGGCAAGAAATTACGTTTGTTTTCCACGGACATCTCATATGTACACGTACACAGACATTCGAAATTTGGTGACAGAACACATTACTCTTAAAGGGCACAGAAACTAACACATGATGGACCAGAGTTTGTTCCAACAACCCCTGTTCCCACTACAGAAACCAGATCAGGTCTTAACTATGGTGCTTGGCCATGAACACAGGAGTACACTACTATGTTACGATTCACGGAATGCTACCATATGAAACATTTCTGAGGAAACCTGCGACAAAATTACAACAGAAGAGAACAAAGAAGAGATAAGAGCCTGTATAACATGCAGACAGACTGGGCGTTCAGCTGGTTTCGGGGGAGGTAGTGAGGTAATCGTCGGCACGTTTGTGATCAGACAAAGCTCGCATGGTCAGGGAGTCATGGGGGAGCTCTGACTTCCGGCGCGGCAGCATCTTCTTCAAATCTTTACCCCTACTGACTCCAGCCTGCGGGAAAACAACACAACATGTCAGCACTTCGCAGCTTCTGTTTTCCTGTTGAAGGATCAAATTTAAAGTAGCTCACTCTCCTACAAATAGCCTTGCCCGCAGTCTGTACAATATACCTTGTAGACGCTCTGCTCAACCTGGCTGAGGTTTCTGTTTTTGTAGGTGTGACCTCTGACCCGCCATAAACCAATCAGAGAAATGCCTGAAAGTTTTCTTTGGGTAAAGCCAATTCTCTGATTGGCTGACAGCTGGGTAGTGGCCACGTCCACCAAACTGGAAGTCTCAGCTCAATTTAGCATAGCTTAAAGTTTGTCTTATACATGTAGGTCAAGGCTCTACGCAGGAAATTTAAGTATCTAAGCCATGCATCAATATCTATCTAAAATGACACATTTTCCACATGATTCTACATATACTATGGCTGTTGTGGTCAAATATTTGAAATGTGCATCCAAAGCTGTTTCATGTTTCATTCTTTCAAGTAATACAGTTAACATTGCAAAACAATTCCTTCAAGCAACAACAGAAAATCTGTGCTCTAGTGCTCTATTTCCAATGTGCAAAATCAATGCAAGAATAAGATGTAAGGTGTCGTGTAAGGCAAGAACTCTACTGTCTGAAAAAAACTAGCAGTCAGATATGCTAAAGTAAGGAGGCAAGCCTCTGGCCAGGCTGGCAGGACTTGTTATCTGAGATATCACATGTCCTGCAAACTTGGAAGAGCTGGTGGTCAAGAAGAAACTTAAAGAACAACAGTCATTTGCCAAGAGGAAGACAGCAACAGTAGGAGCAAAACTAAACAAATCGAGACAAAATCAGATCAAAATCGCAGAGGAAGGAAGTGGGGAAAAGTCTCTCACCCGATAACCGATGGCGCCCAACATTGTTCTTCTGTTCATCAAAACAGAAAGACAGAAAGTCGATGACAATACAGGTAGTGCACAGGATGGCAGGGGTGGTTGGTACGTGGAGGTAGCCAGGATAGGGGGGCAAAGAGAGAGAAAAGGGAGAATCACTGCTGTGAAACACATCACTCAACAATACAGCATGACACACAGGAACACCACAGTCATAGGGATATAGCATACCAATGTACAATATCACGAAAATCAAGCAAAGGTGGGAACATGCATCAAATGGGTAGCAATATGGGGACACATCTTTAACCTTCTCCCTACTGAAGTAGTCTGTTCAGGCACAGATTACAGGGTTACTCAGTAGGAAAAAGGTTAACATAGGGCATAAAGTCGCTCTGGCTCCAACCAATGTCAGAAATATAGCACACAGCATAGTTAAAATATATCTTAGGGTTAGTGATCAAAGGAGCCAACCAGAGCTGCACATGTGGAGTAGGATGGATACCAGGCTACCATGGAACAAACACTTGACATGATCTCTTTCAACCCAAACAACACACAAGAAAACTTTTCTTTAGGAGAAGTTACATGTAAACTCCTGTCTTCCTTTCTGTAATCTATACTATACAGTGGTACTGACAAACACCAGAAGAGAGATTTAAAGTTTACATGTCATCCTTGTCACCTGGAAGAGGGAAGTGGCAAGCCTTGTGACAAATCACAGAAGATCACTTTGTTCAAAGTCAGCCTGATATTTTGGACTCCTCTGTTCATACCAAAAGACTTGCATTTTGGATATACAATGTGTATGTACAGAAAAGGGACACCCAGTGATACCCCACTCCTCTATTCATATTTGAATTAATATCCATCACCTCACAGTTGCACCAGAATGAACACCATCATTTCTTGATGAGATACAGGAAGGAGGCTATGATAGCTATTTGTTTCAAATTTGATCATCACATTCACAACTATGCTCAGAACTGCAAGAAAGGCAGAAGTTCGAGCTGGCAGCATTTTGAGGGAGGCCCACCTGTCCTCTTTCATTCATTTTGTCTAAGGACAGCTCCGCATCGTCATTGGCGTCTGTTTCCATGGCAACGGACCCGCTGCTGCCAGGGAAATGCGGTAGCCTAGAGTTTTCAAGATACCCGTCGCACTGTGGGGGAGAAACACACAGGCTTCGTGTTAGCTGGGGTCGCCTTCTGTCAACACGGCAGGTTGTGCCTTCACCAAACTAATTACTGTGAACTTTTGCTCATGGAACAAAATATTTATGATTGTGTTGGTTCTAGGGGCTTGTAACGAATCACACCCAATGTCGTGTTTAGATGAAAATAACAAAATTGGTTTGGAAGGGACTTCAGACATGCCTCCAATGAACATCTTAGATAGAATGTGCTATCTTATCTTCCATTTGCATTTTGAAGTACATTGTAGCGAGAAAACGCGGCAGAAAAAAAACGTGGGTGCTCAGCTCTGACTCAACTCTGGGGATTTTTGAAAGGAAAAGGAGCAGCACTCCAATTATTGCACACTATTGGTACATCCTCAGATCAGGCTGACTTTTGTAGGAGAAAACCATCCATAACAAGAGGCGGCGAGCCACGTGTGTATTTTAGCAGTGAAGGCGAGCTCACCCCTCTCCCGGATGACATGAACAAGGGAAGGTACGCAGAATGACAGCAGGAGTGAGACTGACAGAAAGGGAAGATGGAGTCAGCTGCAGTCTGTACATCAGTTTTTACAAATGCTCCTCTCCCATTAGGTAGCAAATCAGCATTCTCACCAGACCTTTTCAGCATGGGGGCCCCTACGCTATGATTTGGAAGATGCCCCTATGCTGTGAAAAAATCCTGGTGAGAACACTGCAAATGTGTACACGCCAATGGAAGAGCAGGCTATGCTGGGGCAGCATGTACATTTACAAGGGACTGAGTATGAAATAAATGATACTTTCCATTTAGAATATTTAGTACCCCATTCTGCCAAATGCTGCTCCTTTCCCTCCCAAACTCATCTCCAAACTCACCTTTCTGTCAATCAGTCTTTTTATGCTGTGACTTTTTCAAAACATATCTGGGCTCAAAATACTATTTCCTGCATTTATATGCACTGGTGCTGACACCATTCAATATCCCTCACACCAGACAATGTTTACCTGCACCAACCATTTTCTTCCCCTGTTTGCCAATGGGTTTTCTGGCTTAGTTAGACTATTTCTGGCTTCCTTAGAATACCTAAAAAAAACTTAATCACTTTGTATACTATTTAGAAATAATGTCATTTCTTTGTTTTGGTATTTCACAGCTGGTATCAGATTTACCAGCACTAACCAGCAAGTGCATGTGGTATTTCAAGCCCTGTGTATGTTAACAACTTGTGATCTCCTTTATCCATACCTAAAACAACCTCACCTAAGGAATGGCAGCTCCATCTGTAAAGAAGCCAAGACAAGACTGGGAAGAGACAATCACTCACACCCCACACAAGAAGAGCAGGTGCCCAGGTTTGCAGTACTTACCATAGGATTGGTCTGAGCTATGTGTTCTATCCTATCCCAAGCCTCTTCTCTTTCCCTAACCTTTTCTTTTTCTCTGGAAAAGCACAGCATGGTTGTCAGTATTAAGTATCCTTAGAAGTAAGGTACAGAACATACTTATAAGGATAGCAGAAAAATGTCAGAGCAAGTACTATCATGCCAATCCGCACTGATCACTCACTATGACAAGGCAAACCCTCAAATAGGACTAATGTTACATTACAATTACGATACCAAGAAGTGAGAAGTCGAATCCATATACTATCATCATAACACACTAACTTTGTCTACATTCATTTGTAAAGATCTTTTTCATGCACTTAATTATCAAGCAATGTTACTATCAATCTACACAAGTGGTTGTCCAGTTTGACTGAAAAGTTGTTCATGTTGAACTGTACAGTACTGTACACGTCTTTGCACAATTGGGTAAAAAAATTGTTACAAATTGTGGTTCAACTTTGTTTCCCAGTGATTTCTATCCACCTAGATGAACTTTCAAGTACAAAGAGTTGGTGACTCACTTTTGTCTCTCTGCTTTGTACCGTTGGGTACAGTCGTCAAACAACTTCTGGTTCATCTCCATAAACAGCTTTAAAGCATTGTAGATCAGGCCATGGATTGTCCTACAGCAGAGCAACAACAATAATCAACAAAGAACTCTCAGAGCCTTACTCCTGTCTTCTGCAGTTTTGATGTAAACAATATATGATAAAAATGCACAGCAAGTCTGTCACATTCTTTTATCTAGTCTCCATAAAGCGGTATATATCATTTTTACCACCTGTCTGTCAAGATACATTTGAAAAGGGTTTAACGTAGTTATCTGCTTAGATTATGATGATATTTGGTGCACAGCAATCCCAAAATACATTTGTAGACCATTCCTTGTGTCTTTCCTTGATACTACAGCGGTACATCAAGTTTTCATATATCCTTAGGTACCTTATCCATTACAACCTAGTTGATCACCTATGAAGTAGATCATAAGGTACACTGTACAGAAACAACTACAAACGTCATTCTGTCGGATCCAAAACCAGCCACCCTGAGAGATGAATCTCCAATGATACTTCCCCAGTACAATGCACTCCTGCATATCTAAACTGTACATATCTAGGGGGTGTTGCACTAATCATCTCTTATACACACCGGTTTTAAAAGTGGCAGATACTTGTACATGTAACCCAGTGTAACTATGCTGATGCAGGTTAGTACTTACTTGTTCCAGTGTGTTTTGGAGTTCTTGTAGAGAGCTGGGAACATGATGGGAAGTATGACCTGAGCGTTGTCACTGATCAAACTCATTATGTACTCGTTGTTCCAGTAATACAACGCTCTTTCTGCTACCTGTGAGATGTTAGAATAACCAAAAAAAAAATCTTCATTAAGTACAATGCTACGTCTGTGAATGACCTTCAGATAAGAAATGATAAAAAGGATAAAATTCAACAAATTGTTTCAACCTGAACCAACAACCTTTCTTCTTTAAGAACATCAATTTGAGAAAAATTTGAACAAAAGAACTCGCTTGCAACTATGATTTCATAAATAGCAACAGCGGACATGGAGTGTGTTCTATTTAATCGATGGAAGCCTGTGTGATACTGAAATGCGGCCCAGGTATGGCATAAAGGGCTGTATAAAATAGAGAAATATTGAAACTGTAAAAGCTGCACTAACCTGGAAATGTGGACTGGAGACACACTGCGCCAGCTGTCTGAAGAGGGGGACCATAACCTTCTGGAACTCAGAGGGCTCAATCACGTCTAGGATTTCCTCTAATTCATTCAGGAACATTACCTGGAGGCAATAACAGACATCACGCAACAGCTTGAAACATGCAGTGCAGTACTTTCAATCAACCATGTGACTTTATCTGACGTCGTGACAATCTATTTATAAACTGCAGACATCAGAATCACCACTTCCACCCCCACATTAACTTGAGGCATGTTATTACATACGTGTTACTCTGATGTGCAATCACAAGGCTGTGCATGTCAAATCAACTCAACTCAGGGCTGTCTCTCCAGCATTCAATTTTTTCTGTCCAAAATTGTTATTTTGGCTCATTTTAAGCTCATGAAACTACATTTTTTTCTTCTTACTTCAAGTGAAAATGGTACAAGGGGTGAAATTTTTCTGTCCCAATGAGCAAATTTACACCCCCGGACAGAGCGACGGGTCCCATAGACAGCCTTGGATCAACAGCCAGGGCTTAAATCACTCTCTTCCCATAGAAAATTACTGTAGCCACCTCTCCTCAGAGCACACCATGCATTATTCAACAACCAATGCTCACAATAAGAAATTCTGTCAAATGCCAATAAAGCCTTATCAATGCTCAATTTAGTTCTGGGTGTGCCTTCCACTTTCTGGGATGAAATATATTACTAACTTGGAAAAAGGCTATGCTTTTTATGGAAAGGCACACAATAGCTTACTCCTATTACTGTATTAGTAAGTCAGATAAAGGTTTGTGGCTGACTTCAAGCACATAGTTTTAAGCACTATAGCCTAGAGAGTCTTGTGTAACATGATATTATATTTTCAAAATAGAATAAAGCTCTGTACAGTTTAGTACTAATAGGTTACCTAATTCATTACTTACCTCTTTTGGACTATGGACCTTTGGCCAGAACTTTAGCAACCCCATTATTACCTGTAGAAACACAAAAAGCAGCACAGCAGTCAGTGGAAGAAGATGAAACCTGACACATTTTTTATGTCTTTACTAAGATGGAGCATGCCTCAAAGGTCCATTGCAGTGTGGATTCCTGTTTCAACTGTTCTTACAAAACAATATAGCGAGACAAGCTAGAAGAGAAGATAAATGATACAAATTGATTCAACTACAAAATTCCTAAATTACAGTATATTCCTTTTCACAAATGTGTCAATGAACTAAGATGAGGAGGAATAAATCAAAAGAGCAAACCAAAGTAAAAAGGTTGTGTTTACAACCTCTTCTCTTATAATTCCTCACTTATCAAAAAGAGTAGGGGTCCTTCTTAGTGCGAGTGGATCAAACCTTTCAGTCTTATGCAGCTTTTACCTACTGTATAAAGCTCAACACCTAAAGGTGGCTTATCAGTTATGGGAAGCAAACAAAGTAAGGAGTACTGAATATGTGGGATTGTGGGTTGAGGATTTAAAGAACGCTATGGGGGACAGTGATGTCTGGAAGAGCAGAGTAGACCAGTGGTCAGGGCAACTCGCCCATGATGATGATAATGGAGCACTCACCGGTTCTGTAAGACTAGCATCCTTCTCTAGGAATTGGACTACACAGTAGGCCAGCTGCGGATGGTAGACACTGAGAGACTTGACCTTGTGGAGGGGCAGCAGGACCTTCAGTAAGAACACCTTATGTTCCTCCTTCAGCGGCAGCGCAAACCCATTGATTATACTGGGAAAAAAAAGACAGGAACATCGGCTTTCAGGAAATGCAATATACAAAATTGCTAGATTCATAGCACTGATTAGAGGGTCTTACTTATTTATCAAATTGTATTTGTACAATGTAAGAAGGTGAGAAAAAAGTACATGTATAAGCCAATCATGTTGCCTTCCTCCAGCATGTACCATCATCTATTATTGTTATTGCAACAAATTTCAAAATTCCTGAAGAAGAGAAATATTATAGATAGAGAAATGTTTTTGTAAGCAAAATTTGTCAAAGACACTGACTAAAATATCATCCTTTATAGTAACTGGGAGTATTTGGTGTTCATAGTTTATTGGAACAGTAAATGCATTTACAAGGATGACGAAAGGTTCCTTCTCATACTAACTAACTATTGTCATGTTCTTGAATATCAAATTAAGGAGTCACCACCAGAAAATAAACAGGTGAACTGTACATCACATGGGGCTACATCAGGCCTTTACTTTAATCACCAGCATTGTTGGAAGGAATCGACCTAAACACAAACTCAACAATTTGTCACCAGGGAGCTTCTCTCTGCATGTGGTGAAACACAACTACTGTAAATTCATTTACTTTTGCCATGGTTTTGTTAAGTGATAAAAGGAGATTTTCTTGGTGTTTTGAATTACCAATTGAAATGATATTCTGTAGTACAATAGTCATCCAAGGGGGACATCCTTTCAAGTGACGTGGTCACCGTGGAAACACTGCTTTTCAACAGATCTTGCAAAGTGTCACTGACAAAAGGTAGTAGGTGCTACAATGTACCTGACATTGCCCTTTTTGAGGCCATAACGACTATTGGTTGTTGTCTACTGTGTCTAGGGCGCATTATTGAAAGACGGAGCCCAATCTCCTTCCACTGCCTTTTACCTCCACAACCGAAGCAATGCCTGTTTCCGAACTTATATATCGTGTTGTCCGAGTTACTGCTATTTGGCATAGCACTGCCGAAGTTTCAAGATTTACAGTAGTAGAGAACTGTCATCTGCAAGCTGTGTACCCAAGACTGACATCCACATCATCATTGCTATAATGCACAGCAACCATATCAATCATCCAAAACTGTCACACAAAAGACCAGGAGAAAACACCCTCAGGTAGATGTGGTGACAGATGCACAGTGCATCATCTGACATCAGTACAGAAACAATGAATGTGCTAAAAAACGATTCAGACAGAACCACAGTATATCATATGTTCTATCTAACTGTGACTGCAACACATTGCCCAATTTGTTATTTAACAACACCCTACCATTGCATAGCATCACGAACTACATATCTAACATATCATCGTATGTACACCATAGTCTATCTGAAGTCAGTCTTGTAAGGAATAATACGGTGTAATCTGATGTGTATTGTAAAGTTTCCACTCCAATTCTCCCATGGCCATGACCTCTTTTGTACAGAAAGGTCATCCACAAAACAAAGTGTGAGAAAACCCTTCCAGGTAGAAACCAAAACAGTCATGGAAAAAACAAACAGCAACAAAAAGATATCTTTCCTAATTTGACCGTGCCTATTTCTGTACTTGATGACCAGGTTTATGTAGATACTGAAATTTGGCAAAGAACTTAGATATTGATAGTAATCAGTAACTGTTTTAATGTACACTTAGAATATGGCTTAGTAGAATCCATTTAGCTTCTCTGAGGTGTTTCACAATGAATGAAGAGTTCAGACACCTCATATCTCCATGAAACATTCTGATTATGGAAATGACTTCCATATCTACATGTGCATAATCTATGCTTGGTTATGTACGCCTTTAACTAACTTGCTCAGGTCACAATGTTGACCATCATTTACCACTTAGTATCATAGTGTCACCTGATGGATGACTGAATTGATCTGAATCATGGCACTTATGCATTGATTATGCAAATAAAACTCAAGGTATAATTGGACACAGCCACCCACCCACCCAAAACAATATCTCCATTTTTCATGGAGATAACTAACAATGTAAAGCAAAATTTACTGCATCAGCAATTCAATAGGAAAAATATGATACCAGGTGTAATATACACCTACTATCTTGTGCTATCAAATGATGTTTGTAAAAGCGTGGTACAGTCTGTGTTATAAGGTAGCCTGGTAGAAATCCTATAGCTAGGATGGTACCTATATGTAGGTTAGTACAGTGGTTTACAATGCCTGATGAATACTGCTGCAGGGCATGTCTCTCTGCTGGTGGCAGCTGCAATGACAACACCCTCCAGCAGCGACCCTACTGCCTACAACCATGTCCCATTCAAACGTACATGCTACAGAAATTTATTGATCATTGGATATGTAGATTGTGTTGGGGATACAATGTGACCAGCACAATCACTGCTGTAGAGCCCAAACCAAACAGAAGCTGTGAACCCTATGTCATGGTACTGCCATTAAAGTACCCCAACATAAATCAAGAGGTTCAGCCTATAACAAAAGCTATTGTCACACTGTTAACGTTGGCCTTCTACTGTAAATGCTGAGTATATACACAGAGACGTTGGTAGTACAACAGTGTGTCAACTTAGTGAAAACATGTCAAGCTGGGCTCAAAATACCCATCCTATACAAACTGCAATTTGCAGAAGAATATCAGCAAAGACTGCGGATTTACACACACACACACACACACACACACACACACACACACACACACACACACACACACACACACACACACACACACACACACACACAGACACACAGAAAAACAAAACAATTTTGCATGTTGAAAAAAATTGGGTTAGGTGTTATGAGTCAAAGATTGTACAAAAAAAAGCAGAGTGCTCCTTTAAAAGTTGTACTTCAAGGCAAGATTTTTGTTGTAGTGTGTCATAAGAGCCGTGGTGTAGGACCAAAGATGTGCAATGATGAGACGGTGCACCCACCACTGCAAAATCTTGACACTGCAAATATGCCTTTTATTACTATTGCACTTCAGTATGGTTTGAAACACAAACTTAAAACACAGCGAAAACCAGGTCCTGTTTTACTCGCACTGCAAAACGAAAAGTCCCTACCAAAATAAATAAAATCAAAGCACTTTAGGCAGAAATCCCATCCTGTGCAGTACAAAATCATGAAATATTTTTCCATGATTTCAGTATTTGAAGACTTTCTTCTGATTGCAGGTTGAAAACCTGAGAACTAAAAAAAATTGCTGGAAGCTAAGAAAAAAGTATTTTGAGCCCTGGGGAGCCTGCCCATTATCAGTGTTTACTTTGCAGTGGCTACATTCATCTCGTGACAAAGTACAACACTACATCCAACTGTTTACAATACAAATGTTAACATTCTAAAAATACAAGCAACTAGTATCTGCATACTGCAATTGTCACGGTTTTTCTGATGACCTCTCACGGCAAATTTGTCCTATCACAAACTATCTTTTTGTCTTACTATAGTTGTTTCAGCTGCGAACCCTTGATTTTCACCGGGCCCCAAGGTACAAAAATTTACAGTACCTAGTCATATGTTGGATTCACGCTGGTCACCTTGATTCATACTGGTCAAATTTTATCCATGGCTTTTAACTATTAATAATGTTAGATACCTGGTATAAGTCTCAGTGACTGATTATGATGTTGTAAGTCATACCTCATCAATTCAGCCATATGCCATGATACTGAATGTAATTCTTTAATACACCATTCATTCATTTAATGATTCATTCAACATTCAAGCAATAAGTATGCTTTCAAAATGTAAGACCTACATGTACTTGCCTTAAAACTCTGTGTGCACAGTTGTCCAATCATGTAGTGACTTTCATGGGCAACCCAACACTTCCACACATGACAGATTTGTTGAAAGGAAGACCAAGAGGCAGATTTAAGGGATTAAGACATGAACTCACCTTCCCAAGACCTCTAGAAGTTCTGCTATGCCGTTGTGGTGTTCTGTTTCATATATAAACCTGCAAAACAAAAGGAGTAGACATTGGCTTTGGGGGAGGCTACGTGACTGGAATTCTACCTCTGTCAGTCATACACAATGGACACACTTGTGTCTTTAGGATGCAATTGATTTTTTTCGGGTAACATAAAGGGAGCACAGCTGTACCACAAGTGTATAATGCCAAGCTCTTAAGCTTTATACTAGTGAGCTGTATATGGGGAGGACAAATATGGAGACACCACTGCAAGAAAAAAACTCAAATTATCTTTTGTACAGGCAGGGATGCCAGGATGTTTCAAATAACACAGGAAGTAAAATGATTGGTAGGAATATCATAGTGCTATTATTCTATCTATAAAATCTTAATAACAGAGTCCGGAAAAATCACTGGAAATTGTCTTTGTTTAAAACGATGGTGCCAAGTTACAGACATGCCAATTATCCTGTGCCAGTAATCTGCATTTCCTGTGGCATTATCAAGGATTTCCCACAGTGATCAATGTAATTGTAGTGTGAGAAATATCAAAGCAGTACAGAGGGAAGCCCTAAGCCATGTTTGTTCTTACTGCTGGACACAAAAAATATGCAGACATGAAAACAAATACTGTAATATACCAACAGTCATGTATGATATTTTTTTCATTCTTTTTCATACCACTTGTACTACCTATTACTCTGTGCAAGAGCCAATTTGCCAGTCACAACTAGAGCAATTTTTCACATTGTCATTAACACTGACAGCAAATGTCATGTATGAAATCCATTTTTGGCCACTTATTGAAGTTTTTTATTGTAACTAGGCACCAAGGGGCAATTTGGCATTTGTGCGAGTCACGACTACTGCGATTTTACAATATACCTGGATAGATTCTGTAGTTGCCAGCAGGGCATAGGCAGGTTAGCAGTAGTAAATTTGGCCACCTGCACCCAACCTGTACTTACTAGTATTTAGGTACTGGGTGTGCAAGTCGGGGCTCAAAACATATGTGCAAAATCTTAAAGTTAGCCAGAGGATTTCAGATTCAAGCGCTGTTAAAAGGCAGTAAGGTTTGTAATCAATTTTTGTTGACATTCTACATTTTGTACTTTATTCTAGATAGTGCACTTAAATTCTGGTGCATCTTTTCTCAAAAATGATTGTTGAAACTTGTTAAGTGCCAAAGAAAGGATTGAAAATGTGTCTTTATACTATAATTATAGTTTCAAGTTTGACTCACATTTCATATGATAATCTACTTTGACCAGGAACTTTTAAAAAATGACTCATAATCTCTAATAATGGCCTGACAGTGATCCCTTGTCATCAGTACAATAAGCAGAATTTACCAGCAGCTCAGAGACAGGACACTAACCCCGGCATATACACCCCACAGCGGCACTAAATCAAGGCACAAATTCAATTACCTATAAAATATGTTATTGATCTGTTTTCTGATGTAAGCCCTGAGCCCGAGGAATTTGCCATAGATGCGATGCAGCGTCGTTTTCAAGAAATCCCGCTCCCTGGGGTCTTCACTGTCAAACAGGTCCAGCAGCTGCGAGGAGGATGGAGAATAAAATAAAAATGAGCAGGAGGAATAACCATTGATGGCTCCCATGCTAATTTGTGATCCGGCGGCGGTTAGGGCCATCAGCCGCTGAAACCACAAACCACAGTCGTAAGTGAGAGATGACGTCACTCACTCCCAGTCTCGTTACGGGACGGATACTGTCCTGTCAGGAAGCAGGTCCCTCATACAAATGTGCAACATGTCCAAAATATATTCTTACTTTCACACAATTCTTGACCATGAGAAAACAATTCTATAAAATAAGCAGTAAAAACTCACGAAACTAGCTTAATATATAGTGTAGAATGCAGTTCTTGATGCCATTGTTTTTATCATTATCATATTTTTGTGTCACAATGCACTTGCAATTAGCCTTTCAGGCATGTATTTCCAATAAACCTATCATCATAATGTATATCCCTCCTTGGCTATCAACTGATTCTGAAGCAAATGTTACAATAACAATAATGGGAAAACATGAATTACCCTTGCTATCCACTAAATGTCATCAGTCTTTGTCAAGTAATAAGACTCTCACCCATTAGTACTGCCTAAAGTAAAGATCCACCCACCTGTAAAACAAACTTCTGGTCTATGTACTTCTTGGCTGTGTTTGGTTGGAAGTCTGGGGACTCCAAGAACCTCAGGAAGAACTCATAAACGATCTGAAACAAGAGAGATGACAGGACTGTCAGTAATTCCCTCCTGCAGATGCCACATGACACCTCATGGGCAGACTGACGTCAAACCTGAACTTTAAACGACAGAACAAAGCCAACTCTTGCGGCAAACTGACGTAGAAGACACATGGCAAGTATTACATGGGTCTGTCTGGGCGTATGGATAGCTCTTCTCCACATGTTCCTTGTCGCATTGTGAATTGTCTTATCTGTACCAGGGCCACGGAAATCATGCTACAGCATCACATGTCTATGTGACTGAATAGCTCCATGACTGAAGCATGCAGTTTCCAATTTGTCACTGTTAAAAACAGTTCAGTTTGGTGATGCGTACCTAACCTGGCATTTTGAACAGGTACTTTTTTTCACCACTACACAGAACTATACAGTCCATCACACCACACACTTCCATCACACCACACACCTGTGCCTTGTCAGGATATAATCAAATCACATTGGTATTACCAGTACCTGCAGTGGTACTCTAAATTGGACAAAAAAAATTTGTTTTGGCAGTTTTGCATTGACTGGTTTCAAACTCTGCTAAACACAATACATAGAATACTGTATTTTCCCATCAATGCAAGTGCTATGGTTGCACACACAGTTTAGGCATGTGCTAATACAGTTTAAATTTCGTCCTTGGAAATAATCATTAGCCGAAATTCTCTCTTTTTTCCTTACCCATTATCAATTCATAGTGACAATGGGAATTACCAAACCAAAATAAGCATGCAGTAACTCTTCAGGAACAAATGATGTGAAGAGATAAAGGAGATGTAATGATCAGTTTAGGTGGTCTGTCCTCACCTGTAAATGTGGCCACGCAGCCTCTAGTGTTGGTTCATCTTCCTCTGGGTCAAACTCCGCTCCGTTGGGGTTGGATGTCGGCGGCAGCGTACGGAACACGTTTATTGAGAACTGTATGGAGAATTACAAAGTGCACGGTCAGATAACATAGCAACACCTAGCTGCAGTGTGAGGTAGAACCAGAAGGTAGCAAACGCTCCAGGAAAATGTGAGCAGGAAAAACACACTGGTTGTACAGGGCTACGTAAACCACATTTGCTCAGGTTGCCATTTAGACAGCTTCAAAAGTAGTTTATCTTCATGTTTGAAGGTAACAATAGAACACTGAGAAAGTTATAGTTACAGCTATACAGCTATATCAGAAGATACAACAGAGAAAAACTGAACTTCCAATAAAATTCACAATAATATCTGGTAGGCATTGAGTCATACAGACAAATATCTGAAGACCTGTGCCTTTAAAGTTCAAACATCCATTGCGAAGAGCCACTATTATTTACAAACACTGATCATCTACATGTATGCAGCCCATAAACTACAGCCAAACCTGCTTTAGTAGTCGTACTGTGGTCACTTATTTTAGGTCTCTTACATTATCTTACCCATACCCCCAAGCATATCAAATAATACTGTCTGTAGTGGCCACATGTCTACTGAAACTATTTCTTCAGATCCCTTGAGTGAGAACTATAGAAAGGCTTGATGGAGCTGAGGTCTAAAGCTTACCATATTGACTGCCTCTGGATACACTGCCTCCGTGATGACACCCCTGTTGTGGGTCACATACTCCACCATCTCGTTCAGCGCTGCTCTCTTCACTTCCTTCCATTTCAGGTCGCTCAGGGGATCATTGACAAAGTCAAAGACGACGCAGCACTGCCGTAGCTTCTGGACAAACAGGTCCTCTCTCTCCTCTGGTCTGGCATCTACATGTGCAGGTCAGGGAAGCAGACTGGTTATAATATTACAGGCTAGTCTGTGTGATATGAACTCTTACTGTTTGTTGTTGTTGTTGTTGTTTTGTTCGCATAACTGGTGAACTGCCTTTAGTGTAAAACACCAGTTTTGACAGTAGATGCCAGCTGCAAGTGGAGGCAAGTGGGATAGGACATGTGCTTGCCCGATCAGCACTTTCATTTGCCATTTTTGAGACAGTACATACCAGCTGCATTAGAGCTGACTGTAAGATTTGATCCACTCACACCTGGATGGATCCCTACTCTCTTAAAGTAAGTGCAGTGGGATCGCTCCAACTCCAAGGTGTGAATCTCCCAACACAGGACCTTAAGCTTTAAACCCAACCAAGAGGACACATCCCTAACAAAAGATAGGTACTCAATTTCACCTCAGTCTAGTGTAGAAAGAGATGTTAAGTGCCTTGTCCAAGGGCACAACATTGCTGCTTGCTAGAGATTCAAACCGAAAACATTCAGTTTCAGTGGGAGTCGTGGCATTATCATTAACATGACGGCAACCGCCAGCTTGAAGTCAGGAACAATCGAATGTCAGTTGATAACATAAGCTAAATTACGAGGGCTCGATTCCATACACATGTAGCTGCCATCAAGCAACTTGAGGACCAATTAGACAGCTGGCTGCCATGAAGGTGATTCGTCCGCTATCTAAAGGCTATGCCAGCAAAAATCAATGTGTATCACCTAAAACATGTCCTTTACAAGCTCTACTATCACTGTGGTATTGTAAAACCATAAATGGAAGAATTCAAGGTGAGATCACGCACATAATATTTCACATGTCAAACAAGTCCAAAATCTACTGTAAGCAAATCACATCCAACTGAAGATTACAGGTACATCCTAGGGCAACAATGAACATGCTGTAAGCCACCAGTGATCGTCTAATACTGATATGATGGAATGAAACATTCACTGTGCCAGTTGACATTAACACCAAAGTTACCAAACCCATAGCCATCCTTCGTTATCCAACCATTAGTAACTAAGCCTGTGTCTATTGGCTCTTCATACATGCAAATAAAAGGACCAGTAAATAAAGTTACCAAACCCATATCCATCCCATTTCTACAGGCTTTCAATACATGCAAATAAATGGACAAGTACTATCTACTCTCTCCTGTTGAACTCCAGTCATCAGATGTTACAGACAATAGCACATGGTTCTTCACCTTGTTTAAGCAGGATCAAAGACTGTCCCTACATTAACAACAACCACGGAGGTCAACTTCAAACTTCCTTTGCTAGCTCTGTGATATCTTTGAATACTTTCAAAAAGACTAGTTAATAAATGGACAATACAGTTCCTTGTTGCATAAAAATATGGACTTGCCTGCCAACATTTTAGTTCCAGAAGGACTATAGAAACACTGGAAGGTAAATCACTAAATACTGCTGGTTGTGCAACAAAGAACTGTATTATCTAAACAATAAAGAATGTTATATACCCTCCATCTTCATCCGCGACATCTGAAACTGAATATCTACATGTACTAAATAATATTACAGTGTTCTGTATAGCCATAAAGGCACCGTTTGGTTGGGAATGAAGATAACAAAAGATGTGATCATTAATTCATGAGGCAAAGCCTGCATGAATTTGTACCATCTATCATGAAACGGTCGGCACATGGCAGTACTCCAGGCAAGGGGGTGTGGTTACAGGTACCACCCTCGCTTCATCTTTATTTTACAGCCTAGGCTGCCACAGGTAGCTAAATAGAATAAGTCATTTTACATGAGGACCAGAAGCACATTATGATCATGGTTACCGAAAACCAGATCAGTCATGGTTACCGAAAACCAGATCTTGTCATCTCGTGAAGCGGCCAATTTGCATGTACAAAGAGAACATTGTTTTGATCAAACATGCTAAATCCTAACTAAATGGGTTTTAAAAATAAAATCAAGACCTCCACTCTTTCATGGTATTAAATCCAGAAAGAATGACTTAAATTGGGAATAGATAAATTTGTGTAAATCCTGGTGTCACCTCTCTGAGGATGAACTGAGATGCTTCCATGAGCCTGGTCTTACAAAAAAAACCATCCAAACCCCTTTAGTCAGCCATAGCCTAAGTTAAACATTAAGATAATAAGAGAGAGGTACTCTCATGTAGTGCAGTCTGTCACCAATCATGGAAAACAATATGCCATCTGTACCATTTTTCTACAAAAACGAAAATGTTTTAAGATGTTCAGGCAAGAACCAGACCTTCCCCAAATAATATAGAATCATAAGATAATATCACAAAGAGTTAAAGCCCTTCTATCACACTATCTGGGAACATTACGTAATTTTATGGCCACTTCCATCTTACATACATATATGAACACCCACACATAAAATTAAACAGGAAGAGTTATACATGATAATGGCTGTTTCATTTATTCCATGATACCAGTCTGTAGAATTAACATTTGTTTCCTGCTTGTTCATATCTTGTGTTGGACAGGAGGCATCTAGCAATCCATAGCACTTGTATTGATTTTTCCACTGATGCACCTACACATTCACAAAAACCAACCGATCCTCCTCTAGCATGTGTATTCCCACATCGCTTGAAAAACCTCTTCTCCATCAGCCAGAACCAGGAGAAATACAACCTGACACCACCTTCATCTACATGAAAGGCTGGAAAAAATGGTCATCATGGCCCACATCCAGGTATGATGTAAAATGAAATTGGCTCTAGCAACAGAGAAGATTGAATGAAAACAGGATAATCCAATTGTGCATTGACGGCAACCTTACCGGTAACCATGATTTCCATTGGTGCTACAGCGTTGGTGGGTCGGCGTGAAGTCAGAGGACCCCCATTCACCCGCATGGTGCACTCTTACCGGAGTGTGGCGAAAAAATATTGTGATGGGGCTGGTAGGAAAATGGCTGAATGAGAAACAAGCCGGCCTGGCGGTCTCCAGGCGAGGCGGGCTGTGCTTACGTCAATGGTTGGCGGGTTATGACATCGTCGTTCCGCCAGGGAGGTCTTACCTCATCCACTAACACCATATAAGGGAGACAATTCCCAGAGGGACCAGCCACTGCATGGAAAATTTTAATAACTCCATGCAGCGTGGGGCATAGAGGGAATAATAGACTATGAAATGGCACAGAGGGTGTTGCGAAGAGGGCAGCTCTTCCTCTGTTAACATCTCATGTCTTTTAAATCAATTAAGGCTTAGGTTATTTTCCTTTCAAGCTTACGGAACACAAAATAAATCAAGGAAATGGATGAATTCTCAAAAGGAGACTTCATTGCTTGATATATTTTGTAGAATGTAATATTCTATCTGGATGTCTAACTTTCATACCCATATCTTTTTCAATAACCTCCTTAACAAGCACTACGAGAACAGGTCTGACATTTTTTTTTCTGATGGTATATAAGTTCTACTGCACGCAGGGGCTGTAAACTACAATCTGAGTGCAATAAAAGCCAAGCATAGTAAAATTATGCCATCAGAAAGAAGGCTAACCCATAGAGCTTGCTAAGGAGGCCATCTTTTCAAGCTGTTGGACTTTTACAAAATAAGCTAGATTTTGGCTGCTAAGTAGAGTTGGGATTTTGAATCAATTCTGAGAGGGACCATAATCTTATCTCCCCAAAACCCTTCTCATTCACCTAGTTTCACCCAAGGCTGACTTGACATCACTGCTCTTCCCCTAAACACCTTTTAAGTCTTTAGGGGACAGACATGGACCAGCATGCTGATCACCTTGGCTGCATGCTTCACACAAACTGCTTTAAAAAAATACTGACCTTCACCTAAAATGACCAGACCTAAGACATGACTAGCGTATTCCCCTACACATTACAGTAATTAAGGAAAAGCAGGGCATTGATAGATATCAATTATGCAACTTATTTGCATAATTGCTGCAATGCCTTGTGCTTATAGGCTAAGATTTTCACACTTTCTAATTTAAGTAGAACAGACCATAAATGGACATGGGATATGATAATATAAACCTCATTTGCATAATCAAAGAGGCACAATAAAATACGACATTTTTCAGTTCTGTTTATCACCACAGATTGCAAGTGAAGTCGGACATGGCTGATTTTCACCACCAAGCTTATGCTGATTTTTTTAAAAAACTTATTTACATATGCCAGATACAATAATAAAAGAAATCTAAAGCTCATTTTTTTTACCAAAGGCTACATGCAACTGAGAGAAAGGTCTGACAATTTTGCAGTTTTGATGAAAAGTAGCTCAGGTAATATGACCTTTCGCTATGATTATCTATCCATTACTACGAAACCATCAGCATAAGTATCTATACATTGGCTGCTCCCGAAATAGACATAGTAACCAGCCCACTGACGTCAGTAAAAAATGATTTATACAGACTTGCAGGCTCACTTCCAATCTCCTGGCAACTGCCTGGAGTGCAGTGAAGGATCATCGCTGTAGAATGTCCATTTGCCAAGGCATAATCTGTACAGGAGTCTACAAACGTCTAGACGCAACGCCTCCACACAGGTAATGGTTGATCTTTTTACAACCATAACAAAAAATCTAAGATCTTATGCCTCCGTGAAACATGTTCCTTTTTTGTGCATTTCTTGTTTTGAATTTCTTGCGAATTCTATCCAAGTTGCACTGCCTACGCATTTTCCTGCCGTCCGTTTTCGAGCAGGGATGAGACTACAATCCCATCCTGCCAGCCCACAGGAAC
The DNA here is from genome assembly GCF_000003815.2 of Branchiostoma floridae. NCBI lineage: Eukaryota > Metazoa > Chordata > Leptocardii > Amphioxiformes > Branchiostomatidae > Branchiostoma > Branchiostoma floridae. The sequence goes on along the minus strand of NC_049979.1, from coordinate 10,966,425 downwards.
AACTTTGGACCTGAGCCAAATCATTCTTCCCATCTTGCCAGTTTCAGGTTATATACATTTTCTGCCGCACATCTTGCCACTCTGCAATGTTTATATAACTTGGACGCACACCAAAACAGACTGAACACCAATCTTCTGTTTTCATGTAAAATTGTACTTGTACCAGAGCAGAAGCAAGCCAGACATCTTTTGCACACAATTTTTCTACACAACATACAATAAGAACATAGTAACTCACCTTTGGTGATTTATTTTGTGTAAATAAGGAAGGACTACTATGTGACTTAATCAGCACTTGAAAATCCTTAGTAAGATATAGTTCTACACTGGAAAACATGAAAACTGAATTTTGCTTGTATTTCAGATACACTTCATAAAATATCATAAACATATTTTAAACTTCCTTGCTTGTTCACATTTCATGCTGTATTAAATGGCACCCTGGAGGAGGTCAACTGAACTGCAGCAGACTAACCGGAAAAGGCAATATGTAAGGAGAATTCAGGTGTATATCTGCATGTACTTTAATCCAAATGTACTATAATCCAAATGATACCATTTCAAAGTCGACATATTCCTCTACCGCTCAGCACTATTTCTGCTCCACTGTAGGGCACAGAACAATTTGCTTAAAAATTATTTTATATACTGTAGTTTTGGCTAAAAACTGCACTACTGATAAAGTGTCAGCCATTTTGTGGGGTCTAAGGTTGCTTAATTTTGTGCTGAACAAGTAGGCGTTTTAGAGAAACACTTCCAAATGATGAGCTCATGGGTTTCTTTAGAATCTTCTTTGTCTCTTAAAACATACGCGGTAAACATCTTTCACTTGACCTGCTAAAATGATTGCCTGGCTGAAAAAAAAATACCCATAAATCAATAACAGTTTAACTTATCTATCCTGCATATTCCTGTAGCCAATATTTGACCTACTTAATATGAGATAGCATCTTGGCGGCTCACCCTGCTCTCCAAGGCCTATTACTTACTAAGCCAAGCAATAACCCCTCCTAGATCAGCCTAGTTGGTACTGGTATCAACCTACAGTTCGGAGCAGTGGATAAAACTTCCATCAATGGTGACCTTTAAATGTTTCTACAGGAAAGTAGAAAACATGCACCTCCAGTAGCTCTTCGGAACATTTTGCTGCAACTTTCAAAAGCACAAAATTGGAATCTGAGCAAAAACTGATCCTCATTTTCACTTCATTGAAAGTAACGAGCCAAATGAAGTTGTAATCCTTATTCTTGACTGTCTTGGTATTAAGAAGAGTAATATGTCACTGTGTCTTTTAACTACAATGTATGAGCTATAACAAGGCCACACTGTGCTGTCCATCACCAACTACAGTACTTTAAAAAGCCTCATGCTTCACCTCAGTGGAGGATGACTAGCTTACCTTATCAACATTCTGCTAGTGACTTGTGCAAGTGAAAATTTGTTCAAGTAATTTGAAATTTCCAATCATCGCTTTACTTCTGAAGATGTCAAATGAGGGGTTGACAGCTTCAGAATCTGGGCTTAATAAAACAACATGCAGTCTTAAATGTCCTGAAGCTTTGTATGATGATAATTTTTGTTTCATCTGGCTGAGAGTATTGTTCTGGAGAATAATTTGCAATTTTGACATTTACCAAAGGTAATCATGAATTGCAAGTATAGGCTGTAAAGGTCCTGATAACATGAAATATTACAAGTAACGTAATTGGAAAGAAATCTTTCAAGCCCCTAGAATGAACACAACATGATGACACCTTGTGAATAAGTAACTGGTGACCAAAGGTTTAAATCAACTTTCATTCAGGATGTGAAATACTTGGCACGACTTTAAGTGACTAGTTCTCAGAACTACATAATACAAACATCATTTCTCAGAACCTCTGGGGCACTTAGTCAGTAAGGAAATACAGCGAGGCTCAATATGAATATATAAAGTTAATGCCAAGGGCTAACTCACTGTATAGGTAAAATAGGACAGGGTAGATCTGAGTACCAGTACGGAGTACTGATACAATACTGCAAAGGACTTGCAGGAAAATTTGCACTGCAAAACAATGGATAGGATTCGTAGAATGGGCATCAAAATCAGCTGCATCTGTTTTTTTTTACAAGATTTGAAGAGATATTCAATGTCCAAATTAACATTCTGTTTAACTTGCAATTTGGCAGCCTAGAGGAATACAGGCTTGCAGTTTTAAAGATTCTAAACAAGACAATACAACATGTTTTCTGAATGATTACTGATGGCACTCAAATGTCAAGAATATGCTGTATACTTACAAATTAGTAAATGTAGTAGTACACAAATGTATGTAACCCTACACAGATATCTGGGTGCACGGCTCAAATTTTGGGTGCACAAAGGTGCACATGCACCCAGTATTTTGAGCCAGCTTCTACATTCAAATCAACTGTCAGTTATCAGACAACAGTTTCTAGTGAGTCATTGGGGTATCCGAGCTGTTGCCAGCAATTTTCCACAAATGTACAACAAACAGTTCAGCCTAATGGTGATGTGGTTATCATTATTGGTAAAGTGAATCATTAAGTCCGGTTGGTCTCTGTTGTGTGCTACGTGTATACGAACAGTAATGCATCCTCATTTTCTTCCAGAAGGTTGCGGACTAATAGCAAGCATTTCCAGATCAGCAAAGATAGGGAGAAAACACCTGGCAATTTGATCCGCAGATAGTTAAACATAATTCACAGGCAGGGGAGAGTTGCCACTAATGTATGTACAGCAATTGAACAGAATTCTTCCAGATGATATGGCTTCAGCAAATGGACTGACAACTCGTGCATTAGACATTTCCCTGCCACTTACCAGAGACCAAATTTCCACCATGTAACTTAAAGAAATTCACAGTCACACAGACCAGGCCAAAATTGTGAACTTAAATTGTTGTAAATCTTGAAAATTTCTGGTCTGGCTGGGTTTTGCGCGACCTTTCTAACGCGAAATCATGGGAATTGGAACAGTACAGATTTTCTGTATGCGCCAACTGTAAACGTTAAATACCACAAACAAGTCCTTTCATTTCTCCAGCTTCTAGACGTTGTTTCAATGATAAGAGCATCGGATACAGGTGATGTAACTCCTAGCCTGGATACCATACCCCAACCTCAAAAATATCTTTATACTTGAGATCGGGCTGGGGTTTGGTAACCAGGCTATGTAACTCCCTGAAATCAGGTTATATCTTACCGGAAATAAACTAGCTGTATGCCGTGTTCATATAGGCCATAAATACTTCTAATCCTACGTCATGAAATAGAATTTACGTATTCTCCGATCTCCAGTGCAACAAGTTAACCCTCAACCAGGGTGTTTTCAGGATCAGGTTTTGCTTGATGGGGTGGACAAAAAATTCACCCCATTCATCAAGAAAATCTGAACTTCGTGACACAAAACTGATAAAAAATGTTTTTCATATGCTTAAGAATGACAGATTTAACAATGAAAGTTAGTAATGTGGGCTTCAAAAAAATAACTGGGGCGGAAAAATATTTAATGCTAAAGACAGCCCTGTCCACAACACACTAACGTTTGGCTACCGACTGTCTACTGGTTACAGGGTTAGGCAGTAGGGAGAAGGCTAGAGAGGCAAGCCCAAGCCATTGATTGTTATGCATTGTATTTGATGAGAAGGAGACCAGTGTTTTCCCAGCCACCACTCAACAATGAGATCCAATAAACAGGGTCCAAAGGTTGCTGTTTTCTGCGTGAGTCAACAAGGGCGAGTGTGTGCAGCACAGCACGTATGGACCCTGTAGCTGCACAACAAAACACATACATTCTAGTTAGCCTAATTATCATGACTTCTGCTGACCTGTTAGAACTAACATCTGAAGTGTGTACAGGGATTTCCATGGAGTATCTAGCTAAGGCAGTAGCACACGATGGCCATGACATTGCAGTTCTTACAGCTAAGCCTGTCTTATAGATGGCGTTACCCGTTACTAAGCCTCCACACTAAGCCAGACCCAATTTGCAAAAAAATTCTGGGGAGAGCCCTAAAACCTGTTACTATCATGACTTACAATCGACAGACTCATCTGATGTCTGTGCTTTAGAAAGGGCCACTATAAAAAAAGTATAAGTATAATGTATCTGGTTGGCTGTATGTTCAAAGCTAATTTCATTTCACCTTTTTCTGCTTGCAGTTTACTTCAAACTCGAATCACTCTTAAGGCAAGTGATAAGTTAGGCAATGTGTACCATTGATCTGTGAGTTTAGGCAATAATATACAGGACCAGGTCTGGACT
>NC_049979.1:10956752-10962058 GCF_000003815.2 Branchiostoma floridae | reverse complement strand
GTGAGCGTGTGTGTCTGTGTGACTGCAAACAGCATAACTTGAAAAGATGATTCTCTGGTATGTGGTAGGGTGTTGGCAAAGTGAAGCAGACCATGGGTCCACTAGCAGCTGTCCATGGTACTGCATCAGAGATCTCAAGCTTTGATATCTTGTTGATAAACTGATTGAATGTCTATATAATAATATCAACAATCCCTTTTAAATTTCTCCATCTCCCACTTGTTCAATGACAAACAGCATGTAAACCAAGTATTTGCCCTGTTACAGGCTATAAAAGCTTTACCCTTTGAATTCAACTGAAGCGTCAATACATGTAAACTACACACCAGCCACACGCTACTTCAACAGATCGTGATTACTCATTCAATGGGGCGAAATGTACAGCAGACTTTCTACTGCTAATGGGGTCTAAAATAGCAGGATCAGATGGACAAACTGCTAAAACTACTTTATCTTCCCTGGCTCTGCACAAGGTCAGGACTGCTGCAAATGTCAGATTTATGGGGAAACAATGATGGGTCGAGCCACAAATATATTTTGCTATCTTCTAGTCACGACTCACGGGGGCTATTTTGAGTTCTATCTCCAGCGCGGGGCATCATGAATGATGGAGACTTATCCCGGGAAAAGACTGGAGATCCCACTTTCATGACGAGGTAAGTACCGGTGTTACTTTTGAGCTTGACATTTACAACGCCAGCAAACAGGATGGGCTTTGATAAATTGCATCTTGGAAATATATACACATATGCATGGGAACAACCAAAGGAAGAGACAACTACTAGAAAGCAAATCCAGGCATGTTCTGATCTAAATAATGCCCAATTTGATATCTGGACCTTGACCTGTAACCTGTTTCTTTCACCAGTTCACAACTGACTTGATATGATAATGGCAGCACAGAAATAGACACCAGCCATGTTATACTACAGCAGTGGTAACAGCTTTCAGATCTCTAGCTCTCCTGCACTATCATCTGACAGTATCAGAGTGTCCAAAACTGACACCAACACATGCACAAACAACCAACTTATCAGTACAGGGAACAGCCACAGTGACAGGACCATATCAGCCACCTCAACTGCTGCCTCTATATAGAAAGGACTTTTCATTCATGATATTCACCAGAGGTGGGCCCTGAAATTGCAGGGCCATGTGCAGGGAGCTGGCCATCATGCAGTCTGGAAAATGTAACACTATTCCCCTGAACAAGTGTTGGTACCAACAAGTAATGGGTATCACCCCCAGCGTGGCAGGCTATAGAGAAATTCTATGCTGGTTGAAACATTCCCCACATATCTCCCCCATAGCTGGGTAGGGCTTGTTTTACAGGGATTCTTGGCACTGGTGCTATAAGGAGGGGGACGTCTTCCTGGCAAGGAGGAACATGACACGACCCCGTGGAGGTCAAAGTTATCCATGTCAATGGAACATGACACGAATCAGTTCAACCCGAGGACAGACCATCATTCTTGTGATTTCCTTCCCCCAACTTGTTTTTGCTCTTCGCTTTCAGTCTTCTTTCTTCTTTAACATGATAAGATAATGTCTGAACCACTGTTGGTAAAACTCTGGTCTGTTGTCAGTACAGCACGTAGCCACTTGCAGAAACATTTCACTCGCTCCCTTGCACTGTTAGAAAAAAAATCAGTTTCACCGACTGTGGTACCTTTTCTATAAAATTATCATTATCATACCACTCAAACTCATTCCTGAAGACTAATTGCATATGAACTTTAAACATAAACATGTACAAAGTAACAAATCTGTCAGCTATAATCTTAAAATCACACAGTGACTATTCTGTTATTTCAGTATATGATTATGTGTTCAGTATACTATAATCAGGCGAGAAGAGACAGCTTTGACTTGAGTTGCTCTCAGTTTCCTGTCAGCTGCTTTACATTTACAAGGTCGCTGCCTTAAGACATGCATTGATCAAAAACAGTACAATGCAACTTTAACTTACATGAGGAAAAACTATACTCGTGTTGTTGGACATCCCTATCAGGGCTGAAAAAATATTCTATCCTGTATAAAATTACCCTCCACACCAATAGAAAGTACCATAGTTCAAGATTACCCAGAATACCAAGTTCATTTTGCTCATTTTTCAATGTGACAAGACTAGAAAACAAACCTAACATGTGGTTACAGATTAACTCTGATATATTACAGATTCTTCGGTGACACTGGTATGCCACCGACACAGCTTGCTTGATACAATAGTCAAATATGAGTACCCACTTTTACACAATGACCACCTGGCCAATGTGACCACATTTTTGGTGGCAATTTTCCCAATGAACACAAGCAGTAAGATTAACAGATACAGGAATTCTGTCATTACTGAACACCTGTCCACATAGACCAGATTTTCATAGTCCCCTGAGTCATCTTATTGTCTATACCGTACAAGTACTAAATCTAAGATGTTGTTACACCTTATCCCTTTACACATGAGCAACCCATTGGACGGACTCATATCAGCCTAGGATCTATCTTAACGCCAATAAAGTCCTGCCCACTGTTGACAAAACCTCCAGTCACTTTACATGCCGAACATTTGAAAGACACATGGACACTGGACCTCAGACATCCATATTAGGTCAACTGGCGCTATGGCAACAGAGTGTTCCCACCCTTGTTTGGAAGTTCTTAATACACATGACCTGTGACCCAGGATCAACCCTTGACCTTCCAAGGAGGGTAAAATTTCATTTCGACAATGCACCAGGGTGTCAATTCTACTACTACATCAGTTCTGGACAGGGATAGCATACCAGGGGACTAGACACCCTTCACTTGTCAAATCATACCACAACATTGGGAGACCCTTCTTATCCAGACAAATCTGTCTTTCCAAAGCAGCTGTTGGAAAAATTACATAATATCCCTCACTTAACATGCTTTTTCCCATTGATGAACAAAATGTTGCCAAGATGACAGATGTATATTTGTTTTTTCTCTCTGCAGTTTCAAGGATAAACCCAAGTCTTACATACAACTGAAACAATGAACACCATACGTGCATGAGGGCTCATAATATTCTTCGCACCTACATACAATCATAATGTTGCAAGATGTCAAAATTTGACACGTTAATTGTTATAAGTTACCCAGGATGACCCAAGATATTTCATTTTAATAGGGCTGTATTTTATCAATGTGCCAAGCTGACAATGGGCATACATGTCATCACTGCTTCAGGTTGACATGCGACATCTCGTAAAATAAAATGGAGTGGAAGAGTGGAGAGTCATGCTACATATCGGAAAAGAGTATTTTCCATTTTGAAATAAAACTACACAACTAGCTTTGCTATCATCTAAGTGTCATAGTTTCTCGCTCAAAGAAGTATTGTAGTACGGTACCTACACTGCTTTCAGTTTTAAGTGTCAATTGAGAAACTATCATACAAAGTTCATATCAGTGATAAATGTATTTATTATGATGTTGGCATCCACACAAAGAATTTGACAATATGGTGCTTGATAACGCAAATATTTCTTTTATGTGCAAATTTCTGTAATTTCAGTTTTTCTTATCTGTACCCACAGACAGGTTTCTCATGTCCTGAATACAGCATGTGGTCTCTTCCTCTAGCAGTAGCAGTTCCCCAAAACATTTTTCATGAAAAAAATGTCAGTTCAACAAATTCAAGTCTGACATGTTCAGGGAATGGGTATCAAAAATGTTTCAAAGAAATATGAATAATCTACATCTTTGAGAACTAAAAATACTCAGGCTGGATGATATGAATCACATAGTGCAGGCTGTTATGAATCACAGACTGCAGTAAATGTGTATTTACACTAATGTGTAAATATCATGACAACTCTAAGAACATTGGCATTTGTGTTTAAACTTTGTAGCAACATATGAATGAAAGTTTTGGTAACATCATCTTCTAGCATCCCCTCTATCTTACTTTCTGAACTGTATTCAACTGTGTGACCACAAAACGATTCAGACTTTTCAAGGAGGGTGACAATGCTCAACACTGAATTGAGCAGAAAACGGTGTTACAGTAAAATCAACTAAAGCAAGTACGCAAATTTTGGTTGAACTATGGTGAATAAGAGTAAGGCAGATTTGTCTACAGATTACAGGAAATTAAAATAGGTTGCATATGCCCTGCATGCCCATTTCTGATGGCTCCTCTTCCATATATTTGAAGCCGATTTAATTCAGAGATATAAATTTCAATCTCATGGCACGTTTGGCGAAACTTTCAAACTGACATCTGTCACAAATTATGTTTGTGTTTTGTTTTTTGTTCAATTTGTTGTTGTTTTTTTTCGATTGAGAACTTTTGGCACTCACCCTTGAGCGCAGCCAGCTTCTGCAGCTCCCTGTTCTTGCTGATGTTGAACCTGGACGAGCTCTGTCGCTTGTCCTTCTTGACCACATGTTGCTGCCCACCGGTCAGCTTGATCTTGGTGAGCTGGGTGGGAGGGGGGACGTTGTTGGTCGCCGCACGGTTTCTGTTAGCCTGTCATATAAACAAATACAACACACCCCGTCCGAAAAACTGCCACTACTCTTACACACACAGTTTCCACGCCTGCGTTACGTCTACAGGAAGGGGTATAGGGGAGGAAAAGGGTGGCTTAATCTTTATAGTTTGTGTGGGGGTTTGGTTATCTACAACAGAGCAGATCAACAATGGGGCCAGTGGTAGTAAGGGCGCCGCCATGTTTGAACAGACACGACCCACTTCGACACAGCTACCTGGGTTGATATGGTACGACTTTCCGCTACCTACCTCCTCAGAGTTCTCCCCTCCTTCTTTACCGGAATTCTTCGCCCCAACGGCATTCTTGGAAGGAGCCTGCGGAGCGATACACGAAGAGAAACGATATCAAAACCAACGATTCATGCGCCCTGTTGAGTGTTGCAAGGAACGGATCTGCTCCGGGAACCTCAACCGTAAACAGGGTCTCCTTACAGGCTCAAATCCGCCATCGTCAGTCACACAACGTCACCCTAAGCTACCCCTACATGTAGATTAGTCTATCAAGAACGTTCGGTACAAAGATGGTTGAATTTTACCTTGTCCTTCTTGGTTTTATTGGGCATGACTTGTGTAGTTGTGATGCCCTTCCTTCGCTCTAGTGTGCACCCTCGTAATTTGATACCACTAGGACGGTCCGCGCGCGCGCAGTTGGGCACGATACACGGCACGTGACCGACAGGGCTGTACACCAGCGACTTCTGGCGTACTAAAATAGTACTGCGGTAGTGGTACTGCGGAATGTTGAAGAAGGAAGTATAAATCTAAAGTACCCTATGATATTAAGTAC
>NC_049979.1:10863259-10956652 GCF_000003815.2 Branchiostoma floridae | reverse complement strand
TTGGATACGGGCACGTTACCACACACTTCGGTCTATTGAATCTACAGAATCCCCCAATCCCAAACCGGCTCCAATTCACTCCATTGTTAGTGTCTGACTTCGCTTATCTGCACGACGAAAAGTCACCAGCGGTCGGATGATTGCACACAAAAATGTCAAACATCGTCAACAAATTGACTGAAAATACGTGCTAAAATTCGGCATACGCGTACGCGGTACAATTAACTACAGATAACTACCTATGTAAAGGCGCAATACCGTTAACATGTATGGAATTGTTATTAGGAGCAAAAGAAAGCGAGTTAGACCTCTTTGTATAATAGACCATGTAATCGCCTTGACAAAGAGGTCCAACTCGTGTTTATTTATTTATTCATCCCAAAATGCAGTAAGCCATGATGATCTCCAGATATAATGCTTAAAACGTGGCTTATCTCTTCCATTGAGTACTTCATCTTGTATACCTTTTGATGATGACCTCAAAAACTGGAACTCCAACTAACGTTATACATTCAAAAGTGAAACGACCTCTGCATAACGTAACTCGAGAAGCGGTATTCTATACTACTTTCACCAGCGGCACGTGCCCGGCCAAGCGTGAATCACGTGCTCTCTCCACGCACGATGTCAATGACCGTCAATGGCTACTATATCAGTATATGACTATATTTACGTTTGTCTATTTCCTTATTAAACTATATCAATATTACACAATATCAATATCATATAGTTTCCCCAACTCTTACATTGTGGAATGTTTGAGGAAGGTGAGCCTATGATACTAGGTAATCTAATCTCGCTACTAGAGTCTAATGATTACTTGAATGTGAACTAGAACTAGAGACCAGCTCCTCGGCTCCTGTATTAAAAGGCTTAGGTCCCATTTCCAAAACGTTGCCCAGCCGGGACGTTTGCAGTAGCGAAAGATAAAAGTGTTTATTAAGGAAAATACAGAAATCATGCTCCTGACTAATTCCTTTTACGTTCTGTGTGTTTTGTTTCCTTTCTTATAATATTTTTCGTTTCCGAAATAAAGCTACCCAGCAGGGCCCCGGGTTGGGTATTGGGAATTGGGGCCTAACGTTAGGCCGTACCAGCAAAGGAGACCCTGTCTTCCCGCTGAGAGGAAACCTACGCGGGTGCGGAAGTTGCGGAAGCATCTGGCAGATGCCACAGATGCCAGCAGTCTACTTTCACTTTATCTTCTTTCCCATCCTACCTTCTCGGTCTCTCTCCATCTCTCGTCTTGTGTGTGCCTTCATCAGTGTTTGATCTTTGATTTTTTGATATTCAATACACAACATAGAACTTAGAAGTTAACATCTTAATTCCAGCAGATAACACGTTATGTGTGGGGGATTTTTCTTGCAACACAATAATGTTAACGTTATTACTCAACATTAACATTATAGGTCTTATTATCGATATTGTCGAGTTGTCATCTCTATATCATATGCTTTATAATGGCCGTAACCATCAAACGATAATTGATGATGTGACAATTGATCTTTATGATCTTCTTCATGGTTACATTGAACCTCTGATCTAACTAATTCCTGAGGCTAACATTGTCACTCTACAATAAAAGCAGGAGTGATATAATAATTGAGCACAATCATCTTTCTGGAGACTGGTTTATTGAAATGCAAACCACCCACTGCCAAAAGTATAGGATATCGAAAGTTTTACTAATTACGAAAAACATTATATTCCTAACATATATGTATACATGTGTACTTAATCAAATGAATTTGTAACCCTTTCCTGCTAATGCACTTGATGGACTATAAAAATTCCTCAAACTTTTTATGATAAAAACTGTATACTATTCAACTTTCATGTTATTCCACAATAAGATACTTGCGGTGTATTCAAGGTAAAACTAGATGCTTTTAAAGTTTTATCTTCATATCATAATGTACATGTACCAATGAACATGCTAGTTCTTGACTTCCATCTCTCTACATATAATCCTTGATATAATGTTACACACTGTAAGATGCAGCCCATACCAACGGTAAATCATTATTCAACATGAGTATTTTGCAACCTAGATACAGCCATGAAATGATAAATGATATAGCCCCTAACGAGAGAATTCATATAGTCTTAAGTGAAGACAAAATTGTGCACCAAAAGGCAAACATTTCACACACTACCAAAAAAAAGATAATGACAAGTTTGCCAAAAAGCAGTTACTTAAGCAACTGGATATGATTTTGGACAGGTTTCATTGCTTCCCCAAACTGCAGATCAACCACTGGTGACCTATGACCTCTGCCCGTCAGACTCAGTTGAACCTGGCAAGGTCCTGGTTGGCCTTCATCAGCCTCTTGAGCTTCTCCTCCAGCATGGCGCGCCGCTCCGCGCTGTCCGGGTCTTCCTCCAGCAGCTGCAGGGTCTTGTCTGGATACGCCGCCATCAGGTTCACCTGGCAAGCAAAAGCAGAATCCTTTTTGCTGTTGTGTGTGTTATTGTTGTGGTTTCAACGGTGTGTTTTACCTACCGTAGGGTAATGTGTTTGTTTGGTTCATCGAGCAATTAAGAGATGCCACTGTCCTGGCTCACTCAATCCTGAACAATATGTCGAAATGTTCGTACCAAATTAACTTGTTGGCTCTTTGACATTTTATGTAGAAATTTGGTGGAAACCTTAAGCATGCATCTGACTTTCCTCTTAGACCCAGTTTTCATGTAGACATTCCAATGTAGTATTTTCTCTAAATCTGAGAACCAAGAAATTAAATCGGTGTTGTCCATAATTGAAATTTCACGATTATTTGTTTTTCATCTTCTAGTGATATTCTACCAGAGAGAAGTGATAATAAATATTGTCTTAGTTATTGAAATAATGAACTATGTACCTGAGAGGTGATGTCTTCTGTGAGGTTCTTCAATAGGTGCAAGCTGATGGCCATCGGCACCTGGTCTACCATACGCCGAATGGCAACCTGGAATGGTTGATAAAACAAAAGGTAGTTCAGCTGAAGTCAGTGTTACTCAGCCTTTAGCCCACAAGATCTTTGTTAGACTTCTGAATCTCCTTGTCTTATAAATTTTCTAATTCTAATTTAATAATTATATATTATGTCCTTTCAAAATACCACCAACTTCACCTATACATGATCTTTCCAAACATTTGGTAAGCTTGGATTTAGTTTAAACTTTCTAATCTTTTTGCATAGATCATGATAATGAGCTGGAATACATCAAAGCAATGCATATACAGTGATCAGCAACAAAAGTGTAAAAAGATTAGACAATACTAAACAACATAATTAACCCCCTTTGTCAGTTTAGAAAAAAAATGTCGGTGTTTTGTGGTTAAAGATTTTTGTTATAATTTTTTTAACGTTACCTGGCAGCACAGCACATTTTGCCTGCAAGTCAAATCAAAATGTTTGTATATGTATGATAAAAATAAAGATTAACTGTCACCAGTCCCTGGACTGTGAGTCACTTGTGATTTGCACATTTCTTTGCAGTCCATCCTACAGATAAACCTGAGAGCCCCTAGGCAGAGTTTATCTTACCTTGAAGTATGAACAAATGTACATCAGCATCTTCTCAGCCTCCTTTCCCTCATCATCTTGCTTGGTGACATGGCCGATAGGCCAAACGACTTTGTCCCCCATTTCCTGCAACAATGGTCCACATAACTGTCAAAATGTCAGGTACTTCCCTAACATATGTTTATACTGTACTTTGGAAAAAAATATTTTGCCAAAGAGCATTATGTATCTAACACCATTGCCATCCCCTGTGATAGTAAAAAGCAATAAGAATGTGCAATTTTGCACATTGAAAATTATTTGATCCACCTTCCTGATAATGGTTATAAAGTGATAGTGGTCCAGTTATAAAGTGCTGATAATTTTCAGTATAATGCAAGGGGGTGTCCCTGCAAATCTAACTGACAAAGGAAGGTAGACCTTTTATTACACTTAATTCTTTTTTTTTTAAAGTGTAAGACTGTTAGACTTAGGTTTTGATTCTTAAACTTACTGTAACACTTCTGATGAAGATGCTGTCCTGTGTGAACACGAGATGCTCCATTGCGAAGATCTGGTCCACAGATTCTTCTGCCTTTTTCTCATGCATCATGCGCAGCTCATTCATTTTTCCCTGAATGTAATGAACATTTGAATGTTAACTTTGGTCAGCTGACTTTTACTCCCGTGCTAATCCGCTTTGGCACAAAAGCACCCTTCTGAGACCATTGTTTATCAGAAAATATAAAGTTCTTGATCAGAAGAAGAAAAAGGCGAAAAAGTCTGCGTTGCAGCCAACCTGTGAGGATCATTGATGATGAGAACGGGGCCAGATTTTTACCTTTGACCAAATTGATAATGAACCGAGGCCGGGTCAAGATTACCCAACAAGTAAGTGCGATTGGTGATATGGAACACAGGACTTCATGTGAACTAATGACAAAGTAACTTAACAAGCACCAATCACACACGGGCCTCTTGGAGAACTAGCATACCTTGATCTCCCAGTCAAGCCCCTGGAATGCCTGAAAATGAGCCGTGGCCAGTGCAGTAGACACACTCTCCACCAGCTCACTGACTTCCTGCAGGCATACAGACGCAGGCTCCCGGAACTTCTGCAGGTGTTCGCGGATGATCGCCTCGCAGACAGGGTAGCACATGAAGCGGGGCAACTCACGACCACGGTTCTCGACGATTGCATTCTTTATTTCTTGTAGTATGCTGCCATCTGTAGACACTAAACATGAATGAAAACCTCTTCAAATCTTGCGAGTCAGATGTTCTGAAGAAGCTAGAATAATACTCAATGCTGAATGTGTTGGTTTTTGGTTTGGTTACAAAGCATGAATCCTCCTCTTCTAACAAAACGACTTTGACGTGGACCATTTGTAAATTATGAATTGCAAAAAGAGTAATAAAAAAGTTGGATGACTTACCTGGCATCATTTTATTCATAGCTCTTTCAAGCCTTTTAAAAGCATCCCTCACATCACCAAAAAGACGTTTGTTTGTCCTCTTCCTCTTCAGACATACCCGGGTGAGTTCACCCTTTGCTGTCTTTTGCAGGTCATCTATGAAATGTCGCAATAGCTGGATGACAACAGCACAGGATAAGTTCAGATGTTTGTCAAGCTAAGCTTATGATGAAGGCAAATCAACATAATTGCTATCTATGAGATTGTATTACGTAGGTTTCTCTGTTGGTAAAACATTGGAAGAGAAAACAAGGATGACCTAAGATCACATGAGGGTTACATCACCAAAACAGCCGGAAAGCTTCAACCACAAATTGGCCAGCATCCAGAGAGTTGCCATGGGCAGAAGGAACTTAAGAGCTTTGATACTGGCGTACATGCCCGGGGGCACAAAGGGCAGTAAGAAAGTAAGTGTGTGAATAAGTAACGGTGTACTCTAAATAGTATAGCACTTGGTATTTTATTAGGCGATAGAAATATCAGGAACACCATCCAAAGCTGCCTCATTTTTGTTCAAATTTCAAGTCACTTTTTTTGTTATTGTCTTATGTTGTTGTTATTCAGTTTGGTTTCCACATTAATATCTTAATGTTGTCCTGAAAAAGGGGAAGGTGGCTGAAAGGTTCCGTTTCACCCTGGGAGGCACTCAGATTTCCACAGTGTCAGAGAAACCAGTCAAGAGTCTGGGCAAGGTGTTCAACAGCTCTCTGAAGGACACCGCTTCAGTTCAGCAAAGTGACCTGACGACGTGGCTCGAGGGGATTGACAAGACAGGGCTACCAGGTAGTTTCAAGGCCTGGATGTTCCAGCATGGAGTCTTGCCAAGGGTTCTCTGGCCTCTTCTTGTGTACGAGGTGCCGATGACCATGGTGGGGCAACTGGAGAGAACCATCAGCAGGTTCCTTCGCAAATGGTTGGGGCTTCCGAGGTCCTTAAGCAACATTGCCCTGTACGGTAGATCCACCCAGCTGCAGCTTCCCTTGAGTGGCCTGACTGAGGAGTTCAAAGTTACCCGTGCAAAAGAAGTGTCGATGTACCGGGACTCTTCAGACACCAAGGTCTCTTCAGCCGGCATCCATGTCAGGACTGGGAGAAAATGGAAGGCACAGGAAGCGGTGGACAAAGCAGAGGCAAGGTTGAGACACAGTGTCCTTGTGGGGTC
Source organism: Branchiostoma floridae (assembly GCF_000003815.2). Classification (NCBI taxonomy): domain Eukaryota; kingdom Metazoa; phylum Chordata; class Leptocardii; order Amphioxiformes; family Branchiostomatidae; genus Branchiostoma; species Branchiostoma floridae. Next base: position 10,950,524 of record NC_049979.1, on the reverse strand, counting down.
CGTGGCAGTAGGACGGGCAGGACTGGGCAGCTGCCCAAAGCCCCGATACGACAGAGTCAGTGGGAAGGAGAAGCGTCTACTGATCCAGGATGAGATAAGGGCTGGGGAAGAGGAGGATCGGCGATGCAGGATGGTAGGCATGCGCAAGCAAGGTGCGTGGACTAGGTGGGAACATACTGACTCCCGCAAGGTCACATGGCCAGAGTTGTGCAGAGCTGAGCCTTCTCGGATCAAATTTATCATCTCTTCAGTGTATGACGTCCTTCCAAGCCCAGCTAACTTGCACGTCTGGGGCTTGGCAAAGACCCCCTCATGCTAACTCTGTCAGAGGAGAGGTACCCTCGAACACATTCTCAGTTGTTGTCCGAAAGCACTGGGGGAAGGGAGGTACCGCTGGCGGCATGACCAGGTTCTAAGGGTGTTGGCAGACACAGTTAGCACCGCCATCCAGAGTAGTAGGAGTCAACAACCCCCCAAGAAGTCAATTGTCTTTGTCAGAGCCGGAGAGAGAACCCGACAACAACCCACTTCCGCAGGTGGGCTTCTCGCCACTGCTAGAGATTGGCAGCTTCTAGTTGACCTAGGGAGACAGCTCAAGTTTCCAGAACACATTGTAGCCACGTCACTTCGCCCTGACATGGTACTAGTGTAGGAATCCACCAGACAAGTTGTTCTGTTGGAGCTAACTGTTCCCTGGGAGGAGCGGATAAGCGAAGCCAACGAGCGGAAGAGGGCAATGTATGCCGAGCTGGTAGTACAAAGTCAGAGTAAGGGGTGGAGAGCCCGGTGTGTACCAGTGGAGGTTGGTTGCCGGGGTTTTGCAGGGCAATCTTTGGCTTATGTATTAAAACACATTGGAGTAAGAGGTTTCCGTCTTCGGAAATCCATCAGGGACATTTTGGAGGCTGCAGAGAAAGCCTCACGTTGGTTGTGGTTCCGTAGGGGGGAACCGTGGAAGCCACACGGACACAGGTCGATCGGGGAATGATCAACCTCGGCTGGGTCGCCCGGGCGAGGGTGTATGGTGATTAAAGACCCAAAACACCCAATGACCCCGGGTTCATCACTGATGATGTGTCCCTGTTCGCACTTCCAGAGTGTATTGTAGAGTAGAATGGTCACAATAACCTGTTATGTCTAAGTCTCCACAAATGTGCTATACTGTATATCAATAAACAAATAACGTACATCCGTGAGAAACAGCATCTTTTTATCGGGCTCCTGTGGGACTCCGATGCCCATGAGCTGCAGATCCTGACGAGTGGCCGCCAACTTGGTCTTCACATCTTCCTTCAGGAATGGGATGGAATTCTAAGGAAGAAAATCGTCTCATTTGGTGGGTGACATTTGAATTACATTTATGTATTACCTATGACATAATAGACTGTGAATGGGATACTTCAATATCAGCACCATGGACAGGTACACTGTCTATATTTCTTCCTGTGTGGATGCTTTTTTACTGTTCAATATAATGGACCACATGGCGGGATTCCGATTACTAGAACACCGTGTTTGGTCATCCTGGGCTAGTATTCTGTATTGTGTTTTTATCACCAAATGGACATTTCAAGTTGTCGGTCAACAATTAAGATTTAGGTTTATTTCCCCATCAACAATACAAATATTTGGGAAAACAAAAATCACAGCTCACCTTGATCTGCCCAACCAGCTCGGTTGACAACCTCCCAGCAAGGGTTCTCACTCCTGCCTTCTTCTCTTTGTACACGGACCTACATAAAATGTTATCAACCATTGTAAGTGGAATATACATAACAAAATTGGTGACTTAACATAGACTGATGAGAATGTTCTTATGATACTTTTCATCATGTTTAATAGGAATAGAGCTATAGTACCATGGCTAACTTACTTGAAGTGTTCGTGAGACTTGAAATAGCTCTGCTCTTTGTCCATAGCCTCTTCCAGGGACATCCCCTTCTCAATGTCCATCTGTCCCCTGCACTTGATGATGGTGTACCCCTTTCTGAGTTTGTATTTTTCGTTGTTCAAAATCTGGAGGACGCCCCTTTCTGTACCGGGATCTATCAGGTCAGGCTTAGTCAGAACACCTGGGCAACAGTGGGGAAATATCATAAGCAATATTCCTTTCATGGCATGATTCTCTTTAGTCCAACAATCTTTGACATCATAGCATTGATTAATCATTTGGTGTGCATAATAATGTATAAAACAGCACTATTGAGAACAAGGATTTACAAACAGCATCTTTTTTTTAGATTAAATAACACAGGATTATCATTTGAATGAGTTGCTCATTGCAAAACCAAGAGATCACCAGCAGGAATTTGAGGCTGACATTTGGACTCTTGTACTATTATTCAGTATAAGCACATTTTATTCAGCTTACCCAGCGTCCTGCTCCCATCTGCATCCACCTCCTGTGCCATCTGCAGAGCCTCAGTAGTAGCGATATCCACATTACATGGTACCACAGCCAGGATGATGGTGTCCTTCTTCTGAATATACTTACTGATCAGATCTTTAATCTGTGCAAAGCATCGTCAGAGAAGAAGTGTCTTATAAGTTTGTAGTCGAATGAATTTCAACAGTGTAGTATACAAAAGGTCCTACTTTCTTTACGGTATAAAAGTTAACTTTTCATAAGTAAAGTAAAATAATGATTTCATATCCCAGTGGAGAAATGATAGTAAAACAGCACAATTTAGAACCAGCTGTTTTGAGTTTGTTTGTTTTTTAGCCCATTTTCTCCGACATTAGCGTATTCTATGAGCTGTAATTCATGCTCGACTGGAGACGTAAAGTTGCTACAGTTTTATTGTTAACAGTGATTCTTTTTGTACAACTGCATGGTTGATAGGGTAAGCCATATATCTCCATTGAAATAACCTGGTGAATATTTCTAAGCTACCTGTTGGCCGATGTCCGTTGGCTGTCCTTCCGCTGCAATGCGCGCAATCCCAGGCAGGTCGATCAGGGTCAGGTCGGGGATGTCTGGGCTCTCCACATCCAGGGTGATCAAACTGTCGCTGATGCCATTGGTGGTGCCCGCCAAGTCATTCTGGGCTGCAAAACACCAAAATGTACGGGGGCTGTTCAATAATGATTGCGCATGACCTACTTTGGTTATCGTAGGAATGTGAAGTTAAGACACGTGTATAATGAATATGTATGATAAGACGCTGGACTGACTCTTGGGTTTGCAGGAACTAGAGCATTGGACCGTGACACATTGAGATTCTGGACTGAGCTGAGAGCTTGAGGAGTTAGAGGCCAGTTCCCGACCTAAACAGGTAGGCAGGTAGGCAACAATGCGTGTGTTCTCTTGCTTATTTTCATTTCTGAACTCCTAACAGTTTCTCTTTTATAACTACTAGGTCGATTGAGTTCGTTGAATTCAGTGCAGCTGCTAACTAGTCACTAGTTACCAGGGTCCTGATCATGAATACGAACAGGTATGCTAACTCACCTTTCTTTACAGCATCTCCCACATTTCCCGGCTCGTCTACGTCAAATCTTACGTCTTTCTTATTTTTGACATAACGGATGCATCCCTTCCACGGGGCGTCTTTCTTCTGGCTCTTTTTCAGCCGTAACTCCAATGGACACCTTGTCACGATACCTGCAAGGCAAACATGCAAGAGTCAAAATTCAATGTAGGAGTTTAAACCCGGTAATGTTGATTTTTTTAGGAATACATAAAGTTGCACACCCGTCAAGTCTAGCGACCGTCTCTTTCAGGAAATGCCGTTGATTGGGGAGCAAAAACATATACATAAGGACAGTCCTCAAGCTATAAGAAAAGCCGAGTTTAAGGTTCTATAACCTCTCCAATTTTCGTAAAGTTTAGAGGAGAAGTACGTTATTTTCAATGACATACATGCTGCACAATTGTATTTTTTCACTGAATTAAACCGATCAACTATGCTGCAGACACAATAATGCATGATAATGCCGAAAGTAGAAAACACTTGGGTATGATCAACCAATTATTAGAAATCCTAACGCGGAGATTTTCACAATAACCCCACATGCGAGAAATAGCAACACGGCGAATCTGAGGCAAAGGGTCGGATTAGTTCAATTATTCAACGCGGAAGTTTACCCGGAAGGGTGACTCAGGCAAAAATCATTCTTCACAAAAACACGTCGCTACTGACGCTTTTCACATGTTAGTATCTAATGTCATTTCGAAGCAGATCATGGGAAATATGAACTCAAATCTAGATCCTCGAAACTACTTTTTACCCCCTGTAGCGGAAGAATTGCTGTTTACACTCTTAGACATATGCCATATGGGAAGAATTGGTGTGTACACTATTAGACATATGCCATATCGGGGTTCCAATCACAATATGTGTTTCAATAAGATATATCTTAAGGATAATTATTCACTTAACTATACACTCTCCTTAGGGTTATCTGAACTGAGCATGCTACACTACATACCGCTCCCCCTGGGAAGTTGAACACCTGAGATGGCCTCCAATGTGGAACTCTTGCCGGCACTCTGGTCCCCGATGACCACCACAGAGGGGAGGGACACATCGCGATCCAGCCCATTAGCCCTCAGCTCGTCCACCAGGTCGATAAAGGGCCGGACCTTCTCTTGGTAGTTTACAGAAAGCGGTAAGGAACAGTCTACCGCCGCCATTCCTGCTGGTTTCCCTGGGATGACTGCTGGTTTTGGATACTAGTAGGTGCGTTCAGGACGCCAACTTCAGTTTCGCATAGCATTTCCAGGTGTGGCATCGAACAAGCACAATACCACGACCGATGACGCTGTTTCAATGGGGGAAACCGGTGGTTTCGGTAGCCCCCATTCTAGACTTCGGACGGCGGCTGTACTATGTAGTATGTTGCCATGAACTTTTGTTGTTCTCCTGGTTAGAACGTTGGGACGACAACCGGCACCACACCAAAAAAAAAATCTACTATAAAAACTTAAAGAAAAAACGCACTGTTAAACCGGAGCCTTGCTAGCAGGAAGCTACGCTGACAGTCCGGCTATGGAGGCTATAGTTTCGGTAATCGATCCAGGGGGTGGGAGCGAAACGTTCTATGGTTTCGGTTAACCCACGTTCAACCCAGGTGTTAGTTGAATTTCAGTGCCAGATGTGAAACTTTTAGGTGAAACACTGTTCAGGTTGGTATAACATCACAGGGACCTCGCAGTAATCTTGGTATCATAAGGCATATTGAAATCAACAAGCTTAAGCTTTTTAGAAGTACTTCTCTCTAGCGAATACAGATTTACATGTTTAATAGGACCTTAGCATATTAATATACGAAGATTCATCTGGTACATACAAATTTTGTTGTCTTATCAGGCTACATACATGTAACGTTACATGCTCATGGTCATCATCACAGATTGAGTTAAGGGGTACCAGACATATGAATATCCACTAGAACCAAGCATTTCTTTTTAACGCCAAAGCAATGTTCTTCTGCGTCCAATTATAACGGAGCTGTGTTGTAACAAGAGCACGTTATTTGTAATGGATGCCGCTAGCAAAATACATTTGTGTCAAACGTAACAATACTTTACAAGACAGGCAGAAATCTCTAAGTTGAAGTATACAGGTCTAATCCGAATATACATGCTAAATTACTACTATTCTCTGGCTCACAGGCCCTAATTGCGGTATGTTATGTGGCTAAAGGGAATAAAAACACGCTCTAAAAATCACAACTACACCTGACATGCCTCTTTTCTCATCCAAAGAATAACTCCAGTGAACACATTACAATGTCTTTTTTCAGTACATTGCTATTGGAGCATAACATTTAAAGTCATATTTTGCTAACTATGTGCATCGTGGTCTGATAAACAATGGCAAAACGCGAAAACTCTCAAACATAATAGCATCAGCACAATAGGTGAACTGATTGTGACTGAAATTGATATGTAACGTTATATATCACATGTTGGTAGCGCAAATTCAAATCAATTTAAATTTAGTTCATTTTGATTGAAATTACTAAACATGTACAACCAATTTTTTTTTAGATTCTTATGACTTTTAAAGCATATTACCCAAGTTCCAGATGACGAAAGTTCTGAATATACATATCGAACATTTTGGTCCTTATCAGGCTACATACATAGTCCAACTTCCAGCTGCAGATGCAAATCATGTAACATAAAGATACCAAAATGGAACACGAAAACACTTGTTTGTACATTACTTTTTGTCACGCAGAATATCTTTCTTACAATATTTGACAATTAGACTTTTGGCGTTAGCATATCTTAATACTAAGAACATATTCAATATATGTTTTTTCTTGACTGAACGTTTCTAAAATCTCGATGCTACCTGCATTTACGTAATTACGGGATTTTGATCCTGGCCATGTCAAATTTGTATTGTGTTTGTTTCCGTCAGCAGGGCTAGCCCTTTGTGATAGGCACAGGATAGTGGGCAGCCCAGGCTGTGCGTGCTAAATGGACAAACCAATGAAGACATTTACGGATACAAGGTGTCGCCGAGTTCGAGACAAAACTGCCAGTATTCCCGCGCGAAGACGTCCACCTCCTCGGGCCGTGTCCAGTCGGGCAGGGGCGGGATGACCGTGACCTCCTGTCGCCCGGGGATGACGCTGAGGAACCGACCGCTGTCGTCAGGTCGGGAATACTCGCACACCTCGGTCAGGCGTACCTGGCATATTGAAAAACAATACGATATGATTTTGGTATGACTTGGCTTGGCTTAGTTTGGTTTGGTTTGTTTTGTTTTGTTTTGTTTTGATAAACAATAAAGATAAAAAAGCCAATAGAGACATTTAAACTGACCTTGACCTTTGCCTTCTCAAGAACTATCCAGATACCAAAGGAATGGGAGAGAGAGGGGGAGGCGAGAGAGAGACAGACAGACAGACCAATAACGATGCCAATGATATCTGACTCATGTAGCAGTCAGAAAAATTGGCTGTATCTGTATCGTTGCGTCTTTGAATGACAGACAAATACGCAGATGAATAGTACTTCGTTCGATCTTCCTTACCTCCACTTCCGTTCGGAAGCGGCTGTGCTGAACGTCATCAGCTGCCCGGAACCGACGGATGAGCTTTCTCCGGGCGAAGTGGACCTTGCCTCTGTAGGCGGGATGGATCAGGAGGCTCGGTTCTCCGTGGAGGTGTCGAAGGCCATAGCTGAATAACATGAGGGACAAAGGAGTGCACAGGATTACCCCCCCCCCCCCCCCCTCGGACGCGCTTTCGTCAGGTTTTGATCTAATGACTGGATGTCGACAGGTAAAACCTTACTTTATGTTATCCATCATAGTGTGACTCAACAACCTTACAGCAAGGCATACAACAACTCACTCAAAACTGGCATGGCAACAACAACGTACACTGGCTCAAATACAATCTTGTGTTGCAATTGAATACCGAGGGAAATACCTGTGTCCCTGCTCCAACACTTTGTGATCTGGGTTTAGGAACTTCTTGTACGCCTCGCTCTTCTCCACTTCGTCTCCCCTCAGGATACGACGCGACTGAAGTTTGAAGCGAATGTCGGTCCCGAACGGATCGCTTCTGGGCCGCCGCTTGAGGTCCAACGCCATCCACTTAACATCCGGAAGGCGAAACTCGAGGAAATTCAAGTCCTTGTCGAGGATGATCGTGTTTTCTACACGCCGCTCCAGCCTGCACGACACGTTGTACTTCTCTGTGCGCGTGAACTCCTCAAAGTTGAACGTTTCTAGAAACTTCTGCAGGACGTCCTTTGTGGCCGCTGACGGGATGAAAGACTGGCGCATAAAGGGTTCCATGACCCTTCCCATCCCCCTTCCTCCTCGGCCCCTCCCTCTGCCTCGCCCCCGGCCTCTCCCTCGATATGAACCACGGGTATCCGCACTGAAATCACTGAAGAACTCATCGGCGGTCCGGTGGCCCTTGTTTAGGTCACGGTCGAACTCTTCAACAGTCATCGTTGGTGACAAGTGTGACGTGTTATACACATACACGTTACCATAACGTGCAATTGCCCTCAGCTCGCCGTGCATTGAATCGGTATATTCGTCGTTAATACATTTGCCTTGGCGCTTCAGCGTTTTCAGGAATGAGTCAAAATCGACGCCGTTCTCCCCTGTGTTGTACAGTCCCCTTTCTAGCAGGAAAGGCGAAGCTAACGTCTTATTGTCGTGGTCAGGATTCTTTTCTCCGCGATAAGGTACGAGCCGAATCTTGTCCCGTGGCGAGGTAAAACCTTCAAACACGATGGTGTGTCCTCCTTCGACAAAAGATCGACGAAGGTCAAACGAAGGCACAAGGTGCTTCGACTTCATCTCCATTTGTTCGACTTCCTCTTCGAGTCGCCTGAGAGCCTCTTGATCGCCCCACGCCTCGAGAATAAGGCCGACGGTGTCGCGGAACATGCGGCGCCTGATGGCGACCTGCGCTCCCGTCTTGTCAGAAAGGCGAAAGGCGTTGAACTCTTCCGAGTGCATAACGGAACCAAAACTTTCCCTCGACAAGTTGAGAACCAAGTGGCCCGGTGTTGTCATCTGTCTGCCGAGGAGGCCGAACACTCCGGCCGACTGCGCCACGTCGTGGTAGGCGTGCAGCATGTTGTCTCTCAGCTTCTTCTCCTTGGCCTGGGAGATGCCATGCTCAAGCAACGGCCGGGATCCCGTAATCGCCGGATCTGGTAGCGCCAGCAACTCTCTCTTTGAGATTGAGCTGAAATGTTCAAAGAACTTCAGCAGCAAAGCTCCATTTACTGGTATCTGATCACCGTCTGGTGGTGTTGAGTGGCTACCTCTGATGATCGCCTCACTTTCAGCCTGGACGTCAGAATCTAGGACCTGTGGAACGAAGCCGTGTGTTTCTGCGAAGCTCAGAAACAGCAAAGTAAGAACCTCTTCCGGGACGATATCATCCCTGCTCTTTCCGCAGATGCGAAACTTTCGCGCCCAGTCCATTAAAACGTGCAGCAGCGCCAACATGTCCGGCCGCCGTGCAGTGTGGAGGTAAATGTAAGCAGACCTCCTCAGGTAGAGTAGTGCTGACGTGATGTGGACTGTCGACTTTGTTCTTGGTCCTGTTTTAAAGAGAAACGTCAATCCTTCTCCTGCCTTAACGTGCGTGGCTTCCGCGAGACCAGATCTGACCGCATTGGACACTGAATGGAGCATTTGCGGGTCAGAAACGTCTTCCTCTACCCTGCCCATTCGCGAAATGAAGATTTCAACTGTTGAGTTGTCGTTACAAATCCTCGTCAGACCGGAACCTATGAGGGTGAGTTTGACGCCGTCCACAGCTCTTTCCACTGTCGTCTGTATCTTTCGAAAGAGTTCTTCTTGTTTGATCTGCGCTTCTTCGATTCGTGTCAGCTGCAAATGAGAGTGCCCCATTACGCTTCTGGATATGGACACCACGGCCTTGTTCGTGTCTTCCCTGTAGACTTGTCTTGGGTCCAGGCCATGAGCACTCTTCTTCAGACCTCCCAGAACGTCATATACCACCCAGGGAAAGCTGAGAAGTTTGGGCGATGCTCCGTGGGGTTTGTTGTTGTAATCGTCAGAATAGGTGACCATATACCAGGCCGAGGCCTTTTTCAGTTGTTCTTCCCTACGTCTGTCCGTTGACGATTCCTCCTCCTCGTCAAACTGTCTGAAGAACTCAGCGCGAGTCTTTCTCCAGAGAGTCTTGAACCTCGCTCTGACGTATTCAGTGACCTCGAAACGTTCGTTCTTCAGTAGACCCAGTCGCTGCTTGACCTTGAGAATGCAACCTGACACCACTTCACCCTCACTGCTTATGCCATACAAAGACATAATGGACCTTATCTTTGTGTTGTAGATGTTAAGTTGCGTCTGTGCGTCGTCAGTGTAAGACTCAAACCCCTCGCGGATCAAGTCTTGGTCAACCCCGTCGTCTTCCACAACAGGGTCAGGACTGAAGCGCTGGGCGTTATCCAGCGCCTGACACTGGCGGAACAACTTCCCGATAATCTTCTCCGATCGGTACTGTGGCTTGTCTGATTTCATCATGAAGTCTGGATACTTGTCGGGCCTGAGATCTCCCTTGAGCTCGGGACACTGGCCGGTCTTCGGGAAGTCCACCGCGTCTGAATGGAGTTTCGCTAGTTCCATACACCTCTCTGAGAAGATGCCTTTTGTCTCCTTGTCTGCATGGACGAGATGGGCATTGGCAATTAGCCCCAACTGATCGTTCCTAATGTACTCGGCAAAAAATTCTATCATGTCCGACACTTGGACGGGCCGGCGAAGGACCTTTTTCGGCTGCGCGGTGAAGTCCATAGCTGGGATGTTCTCTCGCGGAAGGATAAGACCTTCTCGCCACGTCACGAAGTACATGTCGCCGTCCAGGTCCGACCCGGACATCTCGTCGGGGTGGGGACGAGGTCCTCGCGACGGGAAGACGATGCAGTCCACCATGTGTCGCAGCTCCGGCACATCCACAGCCGTGAACTTCCGCATGTCCCCGGGATGGAAACAAGGGTTTTTGGTGACGGTGACCTGACCTTGATGAACGATTTTCTCGGCCTGTGGCCTGTCTGTTTCCCGTGAGTACTGGAGGAAGACCTGTCCGTACTGCAACTTGCCTGTTTCGTCCATTGTCCCCATCATGATCCGGCCCTCTCCAGCGGGCAGCTGAAATCAGGTGTCACAAAATTGTTAGCTGTAGTAATGCTAAGTGCCAACAACGAGATACCCCCCCCCCCCTCTCTCTCTCTTGGTGTGAGATGTCATAAACAAATAGAAAGTAAAAGTTATGTTTTGCTTTGTTAAGTCTTAGTTGGTTTGGTACGTTTTCCTTTCTCTTCTATTCCAGGGTCGCTCCTCTAATAGCTTTTTTGCTATTTTCTAAGGAAGCAATAAGATCTAGAGGTGTGTGCCAAAGCTAGACAGATGCAGCTAACCGGATACCAGGAGTGTGGTTACTTCCATGGAATTGAAAACCCTTACTTGTATCCTGGTTCGCCGGAGGAGTTCGCCCATCTGATTCCGGTAAACAGCGAGAAGCATCGACCGGAAGAACGGCTCCGTCGTCAGGGAGATGCGGCTGTTGTGGAGAGCCTGGAAACTACAAGAGAATGACATGGTCGATTAGATATACATGTATATCTGTCCGCTTAGTGAAACACGGTCATGAACTGAGCATGCCTGGCCTTTCTGAGAAATCTTGATGATGATCAAGAAGTCACCGACGTCATGGACGACATTCTTTCTGAACTGATTGTCTCAATTGTCATTTCATTTCTATTCCGTAATTCAAGAGAGGAGGACATCTAAAACCTGGCATGGCTATGAAGCTGTTCTACTATCATCCACTGGAGGACCATGACTCCTCAATGAACCTATGTTGAGTAGGTCACATTCAATTGAGTAGCTGCAACCTCACGTACGTTATCCATCCCGTCATTTGCCCAATCATCATTCGTTCAGTTACTCATTACGTGCGTTGACGAAGATTAGGCTTCCGGGCAAAGGGCTGTGCTGTCTTTCGCCAGTCAATGACGAAAGACACCGTTTGTCATCTTTCTGTTGACAATCTTTGACCAGTCGATTGAGTAATGGACATTGTTGCATATGGTACTCGTACTACTCTCCAAGCAGAGGTTAGGCTCCGGCTGTTTTTTTTACGTTTTTCCTGTCGTTTTTATCGGGCTTTCTATTTTGTCCTTTTTCTTGGAGTACGCCAGCCGGTTCTGTTTTGGCCCGGCAAGATGGAATTCGCCATAGAAAGCCCGATAAAAACGACTAAAAAACAGCCGGAGCCTAACCTCTGCTTGGAGAGTAACTCGTACATCATTACTTACTTTATGCCCACTCGGGCACCAGACAGAGCCTTGACAGCCGCCCCGTCCAGAAGCAGCATCTCCGCCAGCTGGTTCAGCACTCGTTCCTGTAACTTGAAGAACTCTTCATCGGGCACGCCGAGACCAGACAGCAGGGTGATGGCCTGTCTGTTCAGGCTCAGGGAACCTGCGGGATCGGGATATCATCACTGTTGTATTATCATTAATGATTTATCTCATGGCACCTGTAGGGTTGGGATACGATCAATACTGTGTTATCACTATCCTATCTTATCTCAGGGCACCTGCAGGGCATAAATAAATATCAACTATAAAATACCGAACAAAAGAAAATTGAGCAACAGCATAACATGTAGTGAGAATAATATAATTAGTGACCATGCATATATGACAAGTCCTGTGTGGGATACATAAGAAAATGTCTAAACGTTAGAAATTACTTAATACTACACGCTCTTGTGTTAGGTAGATTAGTCTGAAGAAATTGCCATACTTTGTAACTTGTACAATTGCATGCTGTGCGATGAAGTTTTTTTCTATTTTTATCATGTATAGCTAATTGCAACGAGACGTGCATCCCATGACACCATAACCTGCTATATATCTTCAAGCAATAATGTTGAGAACGTGAATCAGATGGGTTTCAAAAAGCGTGAATGTAATTATGTCTTCACCTGGTGTGGTGACGGACGTCACCTCGAGAGTTTTGTGCTCCGACTCGAACTTTTTCATGCTGCCCCGGATGTGGATCAGGTCCGTGTGGCCCAGGCTGGGGTCCTGCGCCAGCACACCCTTACAGCCGCCGTACCGGATTTGGAAGGCGGAGGGGACGGGGGAGACACCCAGAGCTGCCGCTACCTATCAAAATATTAGTATCTTAATTCAACATTTTGTAACACTTCATTCATTTTCGCAGGGCTGAATTTCGCATGTCATTTGTCAAATGGGGCTGAAAATTATTAGAAACATTGCAATTTAGATAAACTTAAAAAGTAACTTGGATGCAATTTTAGTACTTTGCTCTATAGATAGGTATTAAGTATTAAGGCACTCTGGTTGTTCACAAAGAACTTTGTTATTGTGGTTTGCCAACCTAATAAAACCATTGATGGATGTAGAAGTCATTAGAAACATTGTATTTCCCAAGTTTAAATCAATCATTCAACCCAAAATGACACAATCACAGTACCTTCTCAGCAAGTGGGACGGAGATCTTCCCGATGCCGTCGGAGAACGTATACCTCCTTTGACTTGACGTGACGTCATCGATCACGGCGACGCTTCGGTCCTCGACGCTGACGTTGACCGCGTCCCGAGAGGAGGAGAAGAACTGTCCCAGCCGTGAGACGTACGTGGCCACACAGCGCTCGTGCGACAGGTCGCCCATCCAGGCGCGGATGTCTGACGTCGTCGTCTCGTCCTCAGCCGCGTACATCCAACAGCCGTGCTCCCTCATCTGGCTGTTTGAGGAGCCCAGATACTCGAAGTGGCGCCCTCCGATCCTGATGCCTCTCTGTAGGACGTCTTTCACCCGTGTCGTCACGCACTTGATGGAGTTGGGGTTCGGAGCAGTAAGCTTGTTGAAGTCTTCGTCTCGAAAAGCGACGCGGATGAAGTTGTCGACGCCGTATTCTCGGACCACCCTGTTCTCGACGATAGGCTCGGGCTTGAGGAACAACATTTGAGTGGGCGTGACCACCACCTTCCTCGCGTAGACGTAATGGTCGGGGAGATCATCTGCGTCGTTTGGGCCCGTGGTACGCGCCACCTCCAGCTCTGTTTGAAATGCCTCCTCTAAGTCACAGAAGCAGTCCCCGTCAACCCAGCCGTCTGCCACCTGGTGAAGAGCGGCTGCTGTAGCTACTGGGTCGTGCCTCGCAGCAGCCTCCAAGTTGGAAAAAAAGGACGGCTGGACACGGTCGGAGACTTTGTAACCCCTCGACAGCAGGCAGTGCAAGGCATATGTCACCGAAAAGTCCGCGAAGTCCTTGAATATTTTCAAGTCAGCTGTAGCTTGAGGTGCCTGTTTTACTCTGGTCGACGAAAAGTAGACGTCAAATCCAACCTTTTGCAGCCTGTGCAGCACGTCCTCTGTAACGGAGCCGTCTGCTGAGCTGTCGGTGATGTGCACGGCCAGCACCGAGCTGGAACCCATGATGTCGGCAGTACAGGAGGAGAACGATAGGATCCTGTCCTCCTGGGCGTACTGTTCGCCAAAATTGTTGGTGACTGTCTTCGTCTTGAAACATCGGGGTACACTGTTGAGCGGAAAGAACAGAGTTATGTCCTCACTATCGCGAGAACACACGAGGACGAAATTGTCGATGCCGGAGTAGGGGATGATTAGCTTCTCTGTCGGACCTAGGTCGTCACTGTACGGATAATCAACAGACATGTACACTGACAGGGACTGGATGTCATGCTCTAGGTGCAGTGTGATATCCAGTGTTTCGTCAGATGCCTCCGTCCAGTGGCTGATATAGGTGCTGTGATCGAGGAAGCATCCAAAGGAGACGCTGGCGACATCCAAGACTTGCAGAGACGTCAGTTGTGTCGGCTTGGGTGACGATCGCTCCATCGTCAACAGCTGGTTTGGGGGGATTTCCAGCCAGTAAGGCTTTCCCTCTTCCACGGCGCCGCACCATTGATGGCATATAGCTGACATGCTCACGACTTGCGAGTCAAGGGGAGCAAATGTGATGATATGTGAACCATCTTGCTGTGCTGAAGCGTCATGCCAGGAGAAACTTCGTGTAAATTGTAGGAACACCTCATTGACGTATTCCTGTGACTCGGGACTGTTAGCGTTGTGGACTTTTCCTTGAAGCGTTTGTGTCTCTCGCGAGTCGCCAGTCGTTGGTGTCGAGATAGAAAGAGCCTGCAGCCCGGCGGTGACACTTTCCTCGCTTTCGTCTTGTGCTGCCTCCATGTCTATTGTTTACAGTAAATATCATTCAGCAGTCTTATAAATTAGAATAATATTAGTCATTCACGCAAAAGATATCCGTTAGCTAGTATACTTTGAAGACCATCTAAGCTTGTAGCTCAGTGAGAAACTTTCCACCGCGCTCAGGCACTGATCGTTGGGTCCAACGGTACATGTACATCGCCCTACTATGCCTATGGCCCACCCAAAATAAACACAGCTAATGAATGCCCCAAACACTCCGAAAGCATTCACTTCCGTCGTTTGGTAATGTGCCCAATATACACATAAAGCTTAGCAGTTGATATGGGATTTCAGTTATGGGTATACCACTTCGAGATGGCACTGTCATAATAATGATAGAAATTGCATTCGCACCTGTTGTTTTCCCACCGCTCAGTTTCAGGCACAGTGCCAATGCTGACGTCACGCGGTGATTTGTGCACTTGACCTAGAGCTAGCTCTGCTGCCAAAGGCCTTCTCTACCTCACACGGTAGTCTGGTAGTGCTGTGTCGAAGTTTTACCCCTCGACTAAACAACGGGTTCTCCAGAATACTGGAACAGAGACGAAACGCAGCTCCTCATAGAAGGAAACCTAGCTGATTTGACCGAAACCAGGATGGTTTCGGTACCGCCCATATATAATCGAAACTACCAGGTTTCCCCTTGGCGTCATTGTTTGATAAAACCTCCGTGCGTTGGGTGCACTAGAAAAGCAGGCGCACCGAAACTCGTAACGTTAAACGTAACGTGTCCCGAAACTACAGACACGGAACTTATCAAATGATTCATGACACCTGAACAGGTGTGCGGATATGCCAGGCTCGTGCTTTCCGCCCCGTGCTCTTGTTCCCAGGGGTGCTAGCGGTTCACCCGGAAGTAGATCCCGGTGTTTTGGTGTCGCCGCTGAAATTCTAACGGTACACGGTGCACGGCCGTGCACGGTTAAAACAAAAAGTTGCTGCTTGCAAGCCGGTCTGGTAATGATGTAGCTTAAAGGGATATCGATGACGGCTAAAGATGTCCGAAAGACAAATCATTCCAGTGCACGGTAAGTCGTGCGGTATGATTTGTGCTTTATGGTGCTGTGTAGGTGTTGGCGGGGGAGGGGGGCGTCTAAAAGTTTTTTTTCAACCGTTGTTATTGTTAGCTGTTGGTTTAATACTTTTAAAAAAATGTAGATAGTGTGCATGACCATGCGTGTATGAGTATGTTGTGTTTATCAGGACTCACCAACCTCTGTGTCATGGTGATGTCATGCTTATATTTTATCTGTTGTTCCAGGTGACTCCTCCAGGTGCTGCAGCAGGTGATGGAGGCTGTGTGAATCAGGGCTGTCTCCAGGACCTGTCCCTCCAATACCAGGATGGAATTTTGCTTGTTGGGGCAGACCAAAAAAATTCACCCCATCCGTCCAAAAATCTGAACTTTGTGACATGAAATTGAAAAATAAGGGTATTTTTGTAACTTAGAATGATTTTATTAACAAGAATCAACAATTTGGGCTCCCAAACAATGAGTGAGACAGAAAATAATTCCTAGCTGGAGACAGTCCTGGTGTGAACCATGGGAGTACTGGTGCCCTGCAGGAGGAGGAGGCTGGGTCTGGTCCTGCTGGTGTGCCTCATGGCTGCAGTAGGGCTCGCTTTCTTATCAAACTACATGACTGTGAAGAAACAACATGTTACCAGCTTTCTCAAAAGGTACATGCCACTTTTCCAGATGTAACTTGGCACAGGCATCTTTTTTTCTCAGAACTATAGATGAATACACTCATAAAATGGAACTGCTTGCATGGTGGCCAGATGCTATTGAATCAACTTTAAATCTTGTTTCTTTCCCACATCAGGAGCAGCAGAAACAGAGTCACTGGACACAGCACAAGAGAAAGTCACCACGCAAAACAAACTCATGCCCAAAGACCTGTTGCCTGGGACACCTGTGTTGACTTACTCCAAAGGAACCAAAGTAAAGCAGACCTTACTGAGTCTAGCACAGCTCTCTCACATTCTCATCATTTGAATGTTGCTGCTGCAAGCTGTCTTGACTATACTCAGAACTGGCAGCAGAACTTGTCAGCTGGAGTGGACACAAGGGACTTTCCCATAGCATACATCCTCGTCGTGCACAAGAACGCTGCTCAGGTAGAACTGTTACTACATTCCATCTACACTCCGTACAACGTATACTGCATACATGTGGACAAAAGGTCTCCGTCCGAGTTCAGAGCGGTGCTGTCGGCAGTGGCGGACTGCTATGACAATGTTTTCATTTCCCGTCGACTGGAGTCCGTCGTGTACGGCGGGTACAGCAGGCTACAGGCAGACCTGAACTGTCTGCACGACCTGGTCAGCTCCCCCGTCAGATGGCGCTATGTGATCAACCTGGCTGGGCAGGACTTCCCACTCAAGACGCAGAATGAGATTGTTGCACAGCTGAGAGTGTTTGGTGGACAGAATGACATTCCTGGTGTCCAGTCTTCCAGCAACATCCATGGGGACAGGACACGCTTTGTCCACGATGTAGTCTCCAATAGTGTAAGTCTAGATATGATAATTCTGATGCTTATTAGAGAAGTCAAACCCAACAACTTAGAATCTAGAGTTAACCGTTAAAGTAGAGTCGACGCATACACTTTTGTCAGTGCCATTCCATGTTACCTGCAATTAGCTTACTCACTCACTCACTCACAGGGAAAAATTTGCAAAAAAACTTAAATTATTAAACTAGATGTGTGGCTAGCAAAGTTCTCAGCACTCAATCAAGAGATACTTGCTTGCCAGCATATTGGTAGTCCTTTTGCTACCTTCCTCAGGACAATATTGTCGGTTCTGCTACAACCTGATGAAAATATTCATGAAGATTTTTGTCCTATTGCATATTCAATGTCAAGTTTGTAGGATTTTGTTCTACACTTGTGAAAAGAGAAAAATGTCTTTAAAAAAGTTAGTGGGTGAATTGATACCAAAGGTTAGAAATCTTACCCCAGTGTTACCTGCAGTGGATATATGTTACTTAACGTTTGCTCCTTCAACAATTTCTTTCAGGATGGTCAGATGTCAGTGGTTCAGACAGAAAAGAGGAAAAGCCCCCCTCCCCACAATGTGACCATTTATACTGGCATCGCATACTACATCGCCAGCCGTGCATTCATGAGCTGGGTGCTGACAGACAAGGTAGCTAAGGACCTACTGGAGTGGTCTCAGGACACATACAGGTACATAAAAATACTATCTGCTTATACAGGTCCGTATAGCTTAAAGTGATGCAGGGATTTATGATGTCTAGACCATGTACTATGAGGATTTTTTACTATATTGACTATAGCATGCAAAAGCTGCAATGGTTTCCTAACTGTTTCCAGTTGGATCTATAGTTAAGTTAAGATATGTAGAAAAATGTGTTCCATGCCCTGGGTTTATGGTAAGATGGACTGTTGTTTAATATGTTCCATAGAAAATAGCTAGATAGTGGTTACAATGGATTGATAAATCCGTATAGTGTAAATGTGTTATGTATTAAATGTTATGTAATTTTAGATGGTGGACAAAATTTTCATACGTTTTTTATTTTTCAGCCCAGACGAGTTCTACTGGGCCACCCTGAACAAACTCCCATCAGCTCCGGGTGGGTTTTCCAAACCCACGTGGTCGTCCTCCATCCGTGCCATCAAGTGGGTGTACTTCGAGGGTAAGCAGTACCCACCCTGTCAGGGGAAGTACGTGCGAGACGTGTGCATTTTCGGAGTCGGAGACATGCAGTGGCTGATTGACTGTCATCACCTGTTTGCTAACAAGTTTGACCTGAACTTTGACCCGGTCATCCTGCAGTGTCTGCAGGAGCTGCTGAAGTGGAGGGGAGAACGTCCGTATGATACCAGATTCACTGCCAAGGACTTTCCAAGGAAAGACATGCCATGGCTGCTGTGATAGATAGGGTTGTTTTGTTTACGTGTTTACAGACATTTCTTGTAGATTGCCCAGACACAGGACAAAGTGAATGATGGATGGAGTTTGCCTAGTGTGATCTGGATCATGCTTGTTTCTCTGGAGCTGAATAGCAATGATTCAGACAAACTGGCATTCTGCAGGCCAGAATAGTTATAATGGCAGTTATTCTTATATGATGCCAATTTTGGGAATATTTATTTTCATCTTGCAATTCAGCACATTTTATTTTTGTATAATCCCTGTGACACAGATTTTCTTTGGCAGCTCAACTTTCATGATGGTAGGTCTACAGAAAAGTTTTTATGTCAAATGATTGGCTAACTTACCCATATGACTCCTATTTGTGGTTATGAGATGCTCTCTTACATCAATGACATCATGAGACATCCATGCCTTCAATATCTGAGAGCAAATTGTTTTGTTACCCTTTGTCATATTTTGAGCATTGTCTGTCTTTGACATACCTGCTCTTTATTGTGTTTTAATAATATGCATGATGTAGTTCCATTATTGTCTGTCCAACAAAAGTAAAGTTGCACTTTTTCCATATTTGCAGCTACAGATTGTGTTACTTGCTACTGCTAACTTAGCTCTGCAGGTGCATTTTATCATGAAAAGTTACTTGAATAATCAAAGGGTCCCTAATAAATGCAGTCTTGATAATCTTACAGACATTCCTAAGGAAAAAAAAGATATGACCCAAGTATAAAACAATATTGTGACTTTTAATTGATATCAAACAATTCACCAACTTCTATGAAATTGATTGCAAATCTGTAAGATATTTACACCAAGGTTTATTTCACATAATGCCTTTTCACACATATACATATTCTTTTTCCACATATACATATTTACAACTGTAGGTATGTTACATGACACGAGGAAAGTATCTCAGCAAACCCCATCTATCCAAAATCTAAACCTGAAACTGGCAAAGTAGTGCAAACATGAAATCAATCTTAAGGAAAACTGATGCAAAAAAAATATTTTCTCAAAGATGTTGCAACGAAAGAGACGTTACCATCTATTGGAGATCTGACATATCTGGTGACAGTGTACTAGATTAGATATTTCCATCATGTCTGCTTTTCTGTCTGTGTAGTGGGTATGTCACTTGTGTATGTCACTCTTCTGAAAGCAGTGCAACACAGTATTTGTGATGGAATATACAGAAAAGTCAACATTTAGGCATGCATGTTGGTTGATTCTTGGTCTCAACCAACATTGGTGTGAGCGAGTATATGGGAGTAACAGGGATGCTACTCAGGTTAGCTAACATTAGGCAAACTAGATGATGTCTGTAAATGACTTAGTTTTGAATAGACCTGAACATGCATATGGCACAACATTAAGTACACCAGGCAACTTCTTATAGACAAGATTTACAATAACTCTTATTTACAAGAGTAAAAGAAAACACAAAACACAGAATAATATTTGGTGCCTACATGGCTTGATCCTACTGATACTGTGTTCACTTTGTGACACAGACTGTCCAGCACAACTGAATCCTTTATTGAATATTTGTACAAAGCTGTACCATAGCTCAGTCGTAAGAGCATGACCGTTAAGCTTTAGATACAGTCAAACCTGCCCGAGCGACCACCTCTTTTCAGCGACCACCTGGCCATTTTTACCGCTTTTTCCGGGTGGTCGTCTTGGGCAGGTTTGACTGTATGTCGCGCTTCTAGCTAATAGCAGTCCTCCATTGTCTAGCTCTGCAGGGACCAGCTTCACAGAGTCCTGTACATGGAGACTGTGCACGTGTTACACAGACAGGTGTTACACTGTGTTTGATACCTACAGTATGACACATGCCCCACACTTTGTGACCTGTGTCTGGGACACTGCACTGTTGGGTCGCCTTGCAGCACTGTTAGGTCTCTTAGCGGGACTGCCGGTGTTGCTTGCCTGCTTCTCCGGTGACTCTGGCACCGTGCTGTCCCTCTTCCCCGCGCCGACAGGCTGGATGGTGGTCTGGATCCGCTCCACCACCTCCTGGAACTTGGTCTCCAGCTTGGAGTGGATGCCGGCACCGCCATGGCCACCACCGTTGCCTGGATAAACAGACGGGCAAAATGTCACTTCTCTGAATGATTATCCGTATGCAGAAAATGATTTGATAAATTTGTGGATGCACCAATTGATGGAGAAAATCGTGAAACATACTGCTAGAACTGGCCCATCTTTACAATAAGTAGTTGTTGGAAAAATCAAAGAAAAACTTAGCCCAGTTACATCAAATTATTAGAATATCATATTCATATTACTTCATATTAATTGGTTTGGTCTGACAGTATGTTTTACTAGTCATTAATGATCCTATTTGTCCTTATCCTTTGAGGATGTCAGTAGACAGGTTGTTAAAACGTCGGCGATGGTTCAAATTTTGGTTATAAAATAAAGTCCGTCGTAATTTACTTTCGACGAATTATAAAACGATTTCACGCAACAAAGTTTGCTACTTGGGGACACGGAGGCCCCTCTTTTGTCGAAATTATTGAACTAACAACCTGATAAAACTGTTTCCAAACTTACTGGTCATGTCGATGTAGAGCAGCGGTGAGAAGATGAGGGACATGCCGCCGGGCGGGGGCCAGTCGATCTTCTGGAACATGATGGGGATGATGGTCTTCCCCAGCAGGCTGGCCAGGTTGATCTCCTTGCTGCAGTTCTGCGACACCGAGTACTTGGTGGTCAGGCAGGCGATCACAACCTGCAGGACAAGTAACCCATGTTAGTTTTGGTAGTTTACAGCAAAGCGCATAACAACTATGTATATTCCGAGTACTTGGTGGTCAGGCAGGCGATCACAACCTGCAGGACAAGCAATCCATGTTAGAGGTTTGGAGGTTTAGGGCATAGAGCATGTCTAAAGGTAACAATAGAGCACTTTGAATAACGTATATCTCACCATATATATCAACTGTAGACCAGCGCTGGGTAAGATACTGCGTGTAGTATACAGGAAACCAAGAAAATACCTAATGAACGTGTATTTCTCAACCATTCCATGGAATATCATGTATCATAAAACAGTCGACCCCACACAGTAGCTGATTCTACAGCGTATAAAGCGTATAAACCATTGACGTAAACACTTTTAACATGAGACAGTTGGGGTACTCATTAGGTTCCTGAAAAATACCATTTAACAACTTGCCAAGTGAGTTAGCTGACCATCTATAGGATGCCAAGGGACACCGGCAAATTGTTCACGCTCTTTGGTCAATTTGTACTCTTTTTATCCGCAAGAACGCAACCCATGGCCAGTATGGAGCCTGCTAGGGACTACAGCTGATCTACCGACCTAGGACGACCTCATGCCCTGGTCGATCTTCTCGTACGGCGCTTATACTATATTTAAGGGTAGGGACCAGCTCAGGTAAATAAATACGGGTGGATATCAGGCTAAATTCTATAGCGTCTAAAGCTCATGACCATACATTGATGCTAGATCTGTCTCTGATGTACTCACTTTGGCCGCCCTCATGCCCTGGCCGATCTTCTCGTACAGCGCTTAAGGGTGGGGACCAACTCAGGTAGACGAATACGGGCGGATACCAGGCTAAATTCTATAGCGTCTAAAGCTCAGACCATACATTGATGTCAGATCTGTCTCTGATGTACTCACCTTGGCCGCCCTCATGCCCTGGTCGATCTTCTCGTACAGCGCGTCCCCTCCGCCCATCTGCCCGATGTCCATCCAGCAGGGGTACCCGGCAGCCTCCAGCCGGTCCCGCAGGTCCCGCACACGGTCCTGGATGTCCCACTGGTAACTGATGAAGATGTCGGGCTGGGTGTCAACAGCTCCTGTAGGACAAACAGTTGTCATCAATACGTTTATCCGCAGGCAAACTGTTCAAAGACATAACAATCTCTACAATTTGATAGAATATGGAGATTACTTCCTCCTGAACTTTCAAATGACATGAATCTTAATGTCGCAAATGTCACGCCAAACTGCACTCTCACTTTATACTTTATTTTCATACAACACGGTCTAAACATCTCAGTTATTGAAGAGCTGACTTTGTATTAAAAATATCCAAAACAACTTTATAACTGGTAACTGCGCCTACCCTGGCGGCCCCTGATGACCTGCAGCACGTCGTCCCTGCCCATGTTCTCCAGCGCCTTGGTGACCAGGTCCACCGCCGCCTCCCCGCTGCCGTCCAGCCAGTCCCGCAGCAGGGCGGAGGTCGGGTCCGCGGACTTCATGAACGTCTCCGTCTTCTGGCTGCTGTAGCCTGGGTATTACAGAGGGGAAACATTGAGTCTAATCTCTGTAGTATAGGCTCACTAGCGCTAAAACAAGACCATTCTCACTCCAGTTTGCTTCCCGGTTTGTCTCCGTCTTCTGACTACTATAGCCTAATTATTACAAAGCGAAGACAGCTTTTTTTATACCGACCATGTTCTGATCACTAAGTATCAATTTGTATACTGATGAGACAATATAGCAAACATGAAAAGTAGCGACCAGGAAACATACTTGGCCTTTTTAAAAACTAAAATCTGAGGCCGGTGATTCACGATCTATATGATTTATTCAAGAAAAAGTTTTATGCAATTACTTTACAGTTAAGAACCTTAAAAAATAAGCTAGTGGCAAACACCGAACGTCACGTCGGATACATCTTAACTTCATATCAGACTTTACTCACCCAGCCTGTTGGCCAGCTCCGCCCAGTCCGCGGCGTTTCTGTCGGAGTTGAGAAGCTTGGCGGCCTCCGGCACCCACGGGGGCAGCTGTCCCGGCTGCAGGGGCGCGGCTGTCGGGGCTGCCGGGCGGGCTGCAAGACAAGCGTAACGTTACTGATAAGTTATCTGAGTAAGATCTTAATATGAAAATTTAACATCCTTCCTACACCTTTCGGTATATAGGGGTGGTGCCCATTTTCGTTTCTATAGCCTTTGGCCACACAGGCAACCATGGTAGGAGTAGGAGTCCACTGTTCTTGTGTACTACTACCCTTTATCATAAGTGCTGAGTGTTAAAACAAGAAAAGTCTTTGTATTGTATGATCGGGGATGATGTTGGCTGACCTGCCGAATGCCAGGCAGAGTTCAGCCCCTGAGGCATTGTACCGGGCTGAGGTGTACAGTACTCCAAACGATATGAAGAAAGGTTCAGATCATGTCACACGTGTGCAGAACATTGAAGACACAATCAGAATCTGACCTGCCACTGTTTCCGACGGGAAGTTCTTCCTGAATGGCAGGGTCTTGACTCGCTTGTTCTTCTCACAGAGCACGACCTACAACACACGAAAGCGATAGCGTTGGTTAGTTTAGGACATGTGCGGTACTACTGTGTTCCATTGTAGTCTCTCTCTTGAATAGTTTAATCAGGTTGGCGAATCAAGGGTTAAACTTTGCACAAAATAACATAACGACCTTCGGCGGGTGAAAAACATTAGTTGTTTGGAAAGAACTTATAAACCATAGTTGTCTCTTAGTAGAGTGTACTTTGTTACAATATGCATATATATAGATGAAGTGAGGACTTAAAAATTACTTCTCAGCATTTTTCTCTCTTACATTTATTAGAACATCATAAGATACTTATTTCATTTCAAGAAACGCTAATGTGTGCGATCCCGTTATATAGCCTGCTATCTATCCTATTCCAGGTTCCTATGAGAGTCTTTAAATTTGATCTCTTCCCTGCAGAATTTTTTCTGTATGTATAGAATGATACGCATGACACAGAATTCGTTACCTTCCCGCTTAGACACTGGTCCAGTGAGAGGAAGTGTTCCTGTGGGTCCCCGCAGGGACACTGCACGGTGACGCTGTACTTCACTCTCTTCATCCACATCTCCTGCAGGTCCGCCAGCGTCGCGTCAACAAAGTGTCGCACCTGGGGGAGAGATCAGCAGAAGGGTGAGCACATCTGTCAGACAAACTAACCTGGTTTCATGATTGACGTGCGAGCCAAACGAGTTTGCTCAGTGCAAGGCCAACTCAGAGACCACATCTGGGCACTGAACTACTTAACTCAGGCCCACATCACATGTCCTACCACGGGCTCGGTCGGGTATTTTGCAACGAAACGTTAATGTTTATGCCAATAAGTATTCACAAGGCATGCTGTTGCTACTTTGGGGTCCGTTTCGTGTTTCATTTCAAGTATACGGGTTACATGAGAAGAACTGAAACAGAAACTGTTCTCCGTTGTTAGAAATAAAATTTCATGTTTGATACAAGACCAACAAATCGCGGCAGTCCATGCATGCCCCATCCCAATCGCACTGTACTTACAAATACACAAGGCAATGAAATGAGGGACGGTGGTTACATACCCTGGCACACGACTGTGGGTCCGGAGGAGGAAGTTTGGCTTCTCCTAGATCGTCCTCCTCTGCATCATCTGACAGGTCCATCACCCGGACCACTGACACCTGGAAACGAAACAGCCTTATATTAGACAACTCGTTGATAAAATTACCTCTTTCGTTTCAGTCTATCATGGACTGCATTTTCATTAACGTATGCCGTCAAGCTGTACGATAGAGAAGAGACGCAGATTTATTCGAGTATTGAAGACCAGTAAGCCATAACATAATATGACTTTCTTATACCTAACACATATTGCTGGCTCGTGTAAGTTGCTGGCGCCAGCCAGTCTAAAAGTGATAGTGATCTCGAACCAGTTTTACAATAGCCCACGAAAGACCTTTCTGTCATGGCCTTCCACTGGTCATGACAGAAAATGCAACAAAAGGTACGATATATGTAGGTGCATTGTAACGGGGCCATTCCCCTAGCTCTTTCCGACAAATACAATGAACACTGGACCACGGCTTAACGTCCGCCGTCATACCCTTCCCGTTTCGGGTGAGGGACACCAGCTGGGATTCGAACTCACGACCAGACACAGGATCGCTAGACTTCATATGCTAAGAGCTACGAGATGACGTAGTTATTGGGGCACACCTTGATCCTGGAGAGCCTGAGCGGAGCCATCTCCAGCAGGTAGTCGTGCTCCTCGTCCAGGTAGAAGCGAGCGTTCCGGTAGTACAGCTGGGGTTCCCGGCCGCCGCACTCCTGCGCCCACCGCACCGCGCGGGTCAGCACCCGGTGGAACAGCCCGTCTGGTGGGAGCAAAACTCAATAAATCATACACTGCAGTGATGCTTGACACATTTGCAACAGTTTGAAGACACTGTTTTTAAGCAGCACACTTATGTTGTGCAGTTGTTTTGAAGGTTCATTCAGTACCATGTACAGTGCTGTAACTACCCTTTCTGATTGAAAAGCATAAAAGAATTATGCAAATTATCACATTTGTGTCAGTATGATAGTACCATTCACGTCTTTCTAAGGAACACAGTTGTTTTAAAGGTTCATTCAGTACCATGGACAGCACTACAACTATCTTGTAGGCCCTCTTTTGAATGCTCGAAGGGGCTTAATTGCTGTTACCAGGTTTTGCTGGGCTTGTCAAGTATTATCTCTGCAAAGTCCTTCAGCAGTAGCACACTACTGACCATTTCTTTCTTCTTTGGTAAAGCAAGTTCATTCCCGGCTGTCAGTAAACCAATGTGTATCTGAGTACATGCCATCACCAGGATTGTGCCTTATCTGTTACGAGAAATGATGCATATTTAATTGCTATTATCCGAACATGCTCTCTAACTGTACCTGGGAGGAAGCCGTGGAACCACAGGAAGAAGGAGAAGTGCGGTTGGTCCGTGACTGTCTCCACGTCGTGAGGTTTCTCACGCAGCCTGGAGGGGACGTAATAACTCTTCACCCAGTCCGCTCTCTCCTCGGAAGTGATCTACACAGGACAACAGGATGCGGCAACAGCTGGTTATGTTATGTCACACGGAATGCCCTGTCAAACCATTGTACATCTAACTGTCAGCTCAACATCCCTTAAGCCTAGGTCACACTTTCAAACCGGGGCCCGGTAGGGCAGCTTTCGGGAGCGAAAAGAATGATACATAAGACATCAAAATACACAAAATGTCAAAATAAGATTCATGGGCATAATATGTGTATATTTCTAGGTATACATTTTAATTTTTTGTTTCTCAAAATATCCCGGCTGGGCCACGGTTTGGAAATGCGACCTAAGCCTTAGTCGATGAAGGTTAGACATCCAGGCAGGAACTTCATTATCAGTCATCAGTCATCTTCTCCTCACACTATGTCACATTTTTAAACCGGGGCCCGGCCGGGCAGCTTTCGGGAACGAAAAGTACAATAAAAGAGTGAACAAAGCACACAGAACGGAATATGATTAGTCATGTCAATAATTCGTGTATTTTCCGTGATAAACACTTTCATTTAACATCTCGGCCAGGCCACGGTTTGGAAATGTGACCGAAGCGTCAAAGGATGAGGTACCTTTTTCGGCGGAAGCCTCTCGCAAAGCAGGTCGAACTTGTCCATGAGGTTGAGGAGGAGCGGCTTCTGCTGCAGCACGTCCCGCCACATGTAGTCTATCAGCGAGTCCTCCAGCACGCCTTCCGCGTCCAGCCGCGCCCACGCCTCACTGAACCGGTCCCACTGGAACGGTAACCATCATACACGTGAGCGACGCCGTAACGACACAGTTTGCTAACTCATGTAGAGATTTCTATAGATATTGTGATAGAGATCCCGATCGAAGTGTGCACATTTAAATATATTCCTTTCAAAGACAGTCAGAACGTTTCAACTTTTATTCATGTCATGCCACTTAAGATCAAGGGATTGATCTTGACATTTTGGGATTTATAGATGGGTCACTATCCTAGCACATATTTTTAGTATCTGACATGTATAGGAATGAGCTGTAACGTTTATGCCGACAGGCCGCTCCAGGTGGTAATATGCTTCCTTCCAATAAAATCCCGTACAATACTGTTTGATACTAATTATTTGAAATATGTCTTAAACACTTTTCATACACTTTGTTTTGGCAGACATACCTGATCATCGATGTCCTTGACTGTGATGACCCTCTTGAAGGTGTCCACCAGCCACTGTGGCCTGAAGATGACCGTCTTCTGCAGCGTGTCGTCCACGGCGCCCTGGGTACCGAAGTAGACGATAGTGCCCAGGTCGTGGTAGAACCCCAGCATGGCGACCAGCTCGTCTCTACTGTGGATGCCGAACTTCTTAACGGATTCTTGGACCTAAAGAAGGAAGATATGACGTGTATAGTGTACAGAAACACAAGGTCCCAGTTGGATGGACTTGCTCTCGCTCGGCTATGTAGATTGCTGAATGCATAAGAGAGATTCTTGCCCTCTCATGAGAACAGGAAAGGACATGGGCTTTACATTTGACTAAATACATTTTCTGTGCAATTGATATGTAACGTTAATATCCTTCCTTTCTTTATTCTCAACGTCATTGTGCTCAGTAGTATCTTGAAGTTATAGCATCAAATCATCAAAAGTATCTAATCTAAGGTGTGTGCACCTAGCCCCGTGTAAGGTTTTGTACTTGTACATTTTGTATTCCGCATCATTTACCTGCTCCAGGGACAGAGAGTCCACTCCGTTCTCCGTCTCCTGCGCCACGTACTGTTCGAACTTGAGCCACCTGATGGGCATGTGTTCCCCCATGTACGGCTCGCCGTACGCCACCTCCTCGATGTGCTGCCGCAGCTTGGCGATCTGGGGATGTGTAAGATGTAGCGTTGTGAAGTCTGAACACTTATAACGGGCATGTAGAACATATCCGTGACCGTTATGTAAGAATCACAACTCACAAGACTTCTATATTACCTCCCTTGCTATGATAGATGGTCATGTCCTTAGTACTGAAAAGTGATCCTAACGAACAACCCCCGCTACGGTGCGAGGTCCTGTCCTTGGTGCTGAAAACTGATCATATCATACGGCTCTACTAGAAGTATTCTGTCTTTCCTACTGAGCTGTGGTCTCAATCCTATTAACCTTACTACTGTATCGGTCTTGTCCTTAGTGCTGAAATGTGATCTTATTCCACAATCCCTGCTACAATGCATTGTTCTGTCCATGATACTAAAATGTGATCATGTCTCAATATCCCTGCGACATGTACAGTACATGGTCCTGTCTTTGGTACTGAAATATGATCCTACCCTACCACATCTGCTACACGATATGGTTACATGGTTCAATTAGGTTTGTGTCTTTATTAAGTAGTTATATTGGGTTGGTAAAAAACATTACGTTATACCGGGTTCTTAGTTACTCAGCCGGGTAGATTTTAGCAACAACCTTTCTTCCTCGGGGCTTGATGAACTCTGCTAATCCAATGCTTTAAAATCTACTTTGTTGCGTAGCTTAGAAGCATGAAACGTTACAAGATGTATTTGTGCGACCGATTTACCTCTGTGTCGTCCTCCAGCCCGTTTTCCACCGCGTAGTACGGCATCACCACGTGACCCTCCATCGGTCGGCCCTTCAGGTTCTTCCGAATTTTTGCGAAAATCTCACGAGTCTGTGGATACAAATGTCCACGTGTTACATCATATAATACACATCTAGAACACATTGTCTAGGACTAGGCACTGTGGATTTCATCCAATGATGTTGTAGTTGTACTTTGGTTTTGAAGCCAATTTTGTTCTCTAATCAAGGTCCTATATCTAATCTTCTTCCACTAAAACCTCTAAGGACTCAGCCTGTCTGTTTGATTATTACACCGATGTGTTGGCATTTTGTGACCGTTCAAAGCAAACACAGGCACACACACCTTTTTCTCGCAGACGGCAGGGTCCGGATCCAGGGAATTCCTGTGCGTTCCCACGAGGAAGATCGGCGGCGACTTGTGACCGTTTTTCTGCAGTTTAGGTTTGTTATCTGCCGTGTGCGCGTGGATCGAGCTCACCCAGAACTCCAGGAAGTCCATGTTGGTCATCTCACTCTCCTCCCATTCAATCTGGTGGCAGAAGGTGACATGTTATTACAGTATATGTAGGGTGTGTCATTGTCATGGTGATCAACAGTTTCGGTTGGTCATTTCTAATTAGCTTCAAACTTTATCAAAAATAGCACCGGCAGCCGGTACGTAATGTATGACTACAGTTCTCAAATGCGTTGGCTTTCACGTAGACTGATAAATGTTTCCGTTAAAGAACTTCATTGCAACAACGAAGAAAACATACAACAGAGGTTGTTGTAAACATAAGCAACAGAAATATAAACATGAGTAAAGCATGACGTATTTGCAATGCAGAGTGACCATTTTCCCTACCTTGGCTTTATCGTCGCTCCCCTCCGACCGGCGCACCTGGGTCAGCGCCTTGGCGTCCAGGTCATGGCACAGGTTAAACGCCACGGTGTAGACGGCTCGCGGCGTCAGAAACACCTGCGGAAGTCATTGCATTTGATTACAATAAGAGGAACTATGATTAGCATTGAAACATTACCTGATGTGTGGTGTAGTACATGGACTGAAACATTACCTGATGTGTGGTGTAGTACACGGACTGAAACGTTACCTGGTGTGCGGTGTACTACACGGACTGAAACATTACCTGGTGTGCGGTGTACTACACGGACTGAAACATTACCTGGTGTGTGGTGTAGTACACAGACTGCCCGGCGAAGTCCCATATCTTCATGATGATGCTGGGCCTGGTGGCCTCCTCGGCAGGTTTGTGCTCCATCCCGTGTTCCTCCGCCTCCGTCAGCAGGCCCGTCACCAGCTCCACCACGCGGGCTGGCATGTCCTTCAGCAGGTCGTTATCCTTCAGGGAGATCTCAGTGTGCTCGGGGGGCTTGTTGTACACCTGTTGGTATAAAACGATAGTGAGTATACGACTTATATCATCCGTTTAATTTACAGTTAGGGTATAAAACCTGCTCTACAACAAGATTTCATCGGTGTTCCCGGTGTTGCGGCAGGTAGTGAATGCTAGCTGAAATGTCTTGCCGTTTGAAAATCATATCCAGTTGATTGAGTAAACGACAGTTGTAATCACAATGTTGTGCCCTATATTACCCAAACACAAGTATTTGCGACGTCGACGAACCAATGAAGACCAACAGGCACGGGAGTTACAGAACATCAGTTAGGACGGAAACACTCGGAGAAGTTGGGTTAAGTTAGTCTGGGCAAGCAGCTCGACACCATGATTATTTTAGCCACAACGCACCAGTGCTGGGCTGAAAGTTGTAATGCAGATCTACAGACTTATCCTAGGGCAGTCCGCGAGCGCAATCTGTCCTATGACAAACTAGAATCTATCTTAATTTGATTGCGCTTGGGATCCTAGGACAATTCGCGATTCTACCAGTAGTAGTTTAGATAGGATTGAGGCTAAGGTTAGCCTAGCTGTACTAACCCTAACCCAATCTATACTAGTAGAATCGCAGATTGTCCAAGAATTGATCCCGATTCCAATACGTCCTAGGAGAGGCTCCGAATCCAATCTGTTCCTGTAGAATTCACGATTGTGCTGAATTCCAATGTCTTGTTTCAAATGTACATGTATGGGGGCTAGATATCATCATCGGACAAAAATACAATGAATACCTCGACGATTTGGTCTGTATCCACCGGTTTCTCGTCATCATCATTGCTTGTTGCGTTTTCGGTGCTCTTGACGGGGCCCTTCGAAATGTTCGCTTTCTTGGCGGGCTCCTCCGTGTCCTTGTTCTTCCTCCTCTCAGCTACCAGCGCCTTGACGATGTTGTGCGCCACCGCCTGGGCGTACTCCTCCTCCACTCCAAACGATCCGTCTGGGGAAAATAACATGGTAGAATTTCAGCACAAGCGAACAGTGGTATGTATACGTGATCTCTCACTGCCCGCTCTGTAGAGTCATTACCTACTTCTGTGTGCAGAGTCAGAAAACCGGCGCCACACAGGTAATGACATTCGGTCGAATTTTTTGATCGCCAGAAGGTCATCGAATATCAAAATCACCACAGAGTCGAATGTATTTTTGCCTTAAAATCCACCGTGCAATGACAGGACTCGGTGGCCTGCTAACGTTTGCTAATCCCTAACATTGCTCAGTTTCAGCAAGGAGGTTAAAAAATCTCCTTGGTTTCAGTAAACGATAGGACACCGGCAGTATAACAACCGAAACTTCTCCTTTTGAGCTCGCAGACTCGTAGGGTAAGCTATTTCCGTGTAGTGTGACGCCTTGGACGGTGCTACGGATACCGTACTTACCCAGCACGCCTTTCTTCTTTGAGTCTGAGTCTTCCTGGTTGCCGTGGACCTTCCAGGAAGTCGCGTCCTGCACGTTGATCTCACAGGCGTCCGCGGTGTCGATTCCGTCCGTGCTGATCTCTCCAGAGTCGTACCTGAGGAAGGAAAAGATGTCTTGGTATAGCTGGTATGCAGTGCTTCAGGATGTAGTGCAGGATAAAATATTGGTACACAAAGTTTTCATTTAAAGTCAACCAATGTTTTTCACCTGTAGCAGTTTCGGTGGACCATCAAACACATTTCCCGTTGTGTGGTTGTGTGTGCAAAGAAGTTTGTTAACCATTAATTTACCAGTCTGATTAACTGTTTACAAAAGTGGGTATAGACGTTTAACCTCGGAATAACGTCTGTCGTCCCGTTACTTACGTCTGCCCCGTGAGCGACTTCTTGAGGCTAGTCTTGCCGACCCTGTCCTGCCCGACCAGCATGAGGCGGGTGCGGAACACCGGCTTGGTGCCCGAGCTGGCCGCCTCCTTGAACGCCTTCAGGGCGTGTGGGCCGCGCGCAAGGATCTCAGTGGGGACATCATCTGTAAGGATCGGAGCAACATCACTGTCAAGGGGGGAATTATTCGGGTTTATCTATTGTTTTAGTTTTGGACTCCCAAAAAGTATTAAGGCACCAACACACACACACAAACACACATACAAACAGCATCGACAACATAGACCTCTTTGCGAAGATTGAAAAAAATGGAGAACTCACCGGTACTGACAAACTTGATGGAGGTGGTCACCCCGTACACGTCCAGCAGCGCCCACAGCTGTACTTCGGTGGGCAGCCCGGAGAGGAACACTCCCTTGTCGTCATTGTTCACGGAGTACCTCAGGTTTCCCTGAGCGTCCACGTGAAACGTCATCAGGTTCCCTGGCTCACAATGGTTCTCAGGCATCGCCTTCGCCCAGTAGCCTTCCTTGTTGGTGAGGTCAGGCACGGCGTACCTCGGCAGGTCCTCCTGTTTCCACGTGCCCGGGTCCACCGAGGTGGCTCCGAAGCGCAAGACGCCGCTCCAGGACGACGTCGTCGAGACGAACTCGATCGAGATCTCCTCGCCGACTTCCATGGGGGCGGCGCTGAAGGTGATGCCGTTACAGAAGCCGTCTCCCCGCGTAGCCGTCAGCCTGTCGCCCGACAGGGTGATGGCAGTGCCGTGCACGGTGTGGAAATACATCGTTATGCGTGCTCCACACAGACTCCGGTTGGTAGATCACGCTGATATCAGTTATCACCGGAATAAGTCTTCAGCAAGTTGTAGAAACAGTACTTCTAGTCATCAGATATTTGAACCGAAGGTTATGGCACGAAGAAACGGGTGAAATCATTCATCTTTCTGGCTGGCTTCTGTCGTGTCGTCAAGATGATGTTCACATGGAATCACTGGAGTAAATCATAATTCATATCATAGTTAATTGTCTGCATGACGAGTGAACGAAAGATTGGCTTTGTGTAATAAATATTTCATGATATCCGACAGCAATAAAAATTGGTGAATTTGAGGACACATCAATATACGTGCCTGACTAAACTTCTATCTGTGTAAAACATTATTTTCTTTGCTCAATTATCGAATAAAAATGATCGAAAGAAACACATACATGTGTATCAAAAACAATAAATGTCACAACAATGAATAAAGGTATGCCAAATAGCATTGACTCAAGCAGCTTGATATGGTTTTGAAAAAAAAATCATATCCAGTTGAATGAACTGCTAATATATCCTGCTACCTCGATATCTTATCTTTATCGACGAATGGATAAAAATAAATGTATATTATTTCATACATCGACAAAATCACTGTGCACGATAATTGCCATAACAGATTAGTTACTGCGTGCAAATACTACAAGATGGTGAACTTTGTTCGGACAATAGAAATGCCTCGTCACCTAGCAGTTTAGTGTGGTCGTTTATGACTTAATGGATATGTTGATAATCTCTCCTGGCCCAAGTGGCAGTTGTCTCGCGAAGAGGAAAATCAGTACTTTGTGGAGATAGCATATGTGTGTGAGAGGGATTACATCAGTTTGGTCATCCTGTACATCCTGTCATAGACAGCCGCCATGACACCTGTTCTATTCATGGCCTAATTATGATCCACGAAACGTGAGATCGAAAGGGCTTGGATGTTCGCTTTGCTCTGACAAACGCTACCCAGACTGAGAAAATATCCACCCGTCAACATAATAGTTCACATTAGAACTATAGTTAAAACACAATACTGTCCCAATGTCTATTAACATTGCAGTGGGTGTGTTTCAGCCGATTCTATCGAGCCTTACCTCGTATTGTACACAGCTCCGCAGATGACCAGGGTGTCTTCTGACACGATTCTTTCGCTCAATCCCAGACGTGCCATATTCAATACATGATATAATCAGCGACGTCGACTTGTTCAACAATATGGCCAAATTCGGCTACACTATCCCTTTCTCTGTCTAGTTTCTTGTCCCCACGTTACCTGTGCCGATTCACCTGCAGTAACACACCTGGATAATCCAGGGGGCGTGTTGCCTAGGCGACAAATGCAAATACCCAAACAGTCCCACACTGGCGTGACTGGTGAATAGGCGAGCCCCTGCCACAGGCAAACAGACAATGACAGGTTTGACGGCAACACGGAATGCTTGTTATGATCTAAACGGTTGACCTGTTTTCTATGACAATAGAAATGTAATAACATTTTCGCTGCAATTCTCTGACGAAGGCGCCAATGTATATTTGTGACGAGCGTTTTTTTCGAGCCTATACATGCATGTGGGAATGTATCTATGAGTGTTGTTCCCCACATGTTGTCTTGTGTTGTTTTCAAAAGGGGGCATCCTCACTAGATAGTTCCAAATAACGTTCGAGATTAGACGTGCAAATGTTTGGTGTGACAATGACGTCCTTGGTTTGACAGGTCGCTCAGTAATATCAAGGAGCTTTTGGTAATATAAGCTACTGCTGTCGCACCGCCTGCCTGCAAAGCAGGTGCGTTACACCGAGATATACGGCTGTACATAGATATATTATGTTCTCATCTTTGTGCAAAAAAATTAGTTTACTTTATTTTGGTGGGAGGCTGGTATAGAGCATCCCTCATCACGAGCATAATGGACTGGGGTTCTCTGCTAGTCCCGTCAGCGTACTGGTCCTGATCTGCTCACTACTGTATCATGCCCATAGGTGATGTAATGACGTCACCAATGATTATGATCATGAGGCGTCATTGGCAAGGTAGATAATTATGTTAATGATAAATCACAGACGTAAACGTTTCTTTTTTTTGCGACGTCGAAAATTATGATCATTTTTCTCGAGCTCCAAAAAGTTGTGCACTTTTCAAACTGAAGATTTAAAATCGTTATTTCCTTTATGATTTTGTATCACATACAACCGTTATCTACAGACTTCATTTTGTGAAGATAACCACAATGAAAAGATAAAGTTGTCTTGGCTAGGTGCGTGTGCCGACCTCATGACGTCATACTTACCTGGCATAGATAGTACGCTGATCACGCACGGCGACTGTCCAGGGCGAGGCCTGACCATTGCACTGTCGGCCTGGGTTGACCCCTGCGATTACCCCAAACGCGGGTAACTCGGCTGCGGAATTTCTGATAGTGGGGGTCTGCGTTCGCGCTAACCCCCGCCATACATAATCTAAAGACATACACAGAACGCTGCATCGGGGCTTTGGCTCAGCTGGTACATGGTACTGTGGTAGCAACGTCACAGTTCCAATTAATTTTGTTCAAACTGGGAAGAAGCCGGTTAAACGTCGCGGGATCAGGACATATCGGAAAGGAGCAAGGAAACATGTGGTCTTATGTGCCACTAAGCACTAAAAAGGTCTGAAGGAATGAACAGTCAAATTTTCTTCCATCTAGAACGTCAAAGGATAACAAATGATGATGATGAAGAACGTCTGGGAAGACCAGGTAGCAGCGTTTCCGCCAGACCTCAGCCAAGAGGCCGTCCACCTGGGAACGGAGTGTCGCGATAACCACGAAAATTGATTTAACTGTTAACTGTTTCCAAAAAAAAAAATGGTTTTCATTTGTGCTGCGTACCGGTATGCGGTACCAAGGGGGTACGAGACATTTAAACCTGTCTGGCAGGTGGCGAAGACAGTGGACACTTACCTGCAGTACATAATCATGTCGATAGGCAACGCTGCTGCACTGTATGCTGGAAGAGGGTACTTTTACAAATTGCCCTCAGCCAGCAATCAGCGACCCAGTACAAAAAGAAATGGCCAGCAAAAGTGCCAAAAAAGTCCATAGAGAGCCTGCTATGGAGGCTACTCAGTGCAGCGTTGTCACCAAAAGAAAAGAAGACATGGAACATTTTCAACCATCATATTTGCAATTCCAAATCTTCAACCTGTCATCTGCTGTCATTTCCTGTTGCAAAAAATTTCTGGTGTGATTTGTATGTACTGGTTAGAGCTCAGTTGTGACATAACATTTTTAATCGGCCTTTACACATCCCAAAACCACACTTTCAATCAAGCAGTGTGACGTGTGCCATCAAACAATAAAGACATAATCCCTTTATTCATCATATCAAACCATTTATCAAAAAGTATATTGTTCTTCATCCTGAGTTTGTAATCAGATATCTCCTTATAGCAGCTTCATTTCCATTGCACAAACCTTTCATCTTACAGAAGAGAGTCAATGATTGTGGCTTATAGCCATACTGAGAATCATCTAATTTCATCAATAACAAATATCGCACAACATTTTTTGGATTGCAACTAGGCAGCCATCTTTTAAGGAATGTTTTGTCATCATATGGATGATAAATATATCATAAATGTTACTATTACATCTTGGCCCCACTTATTTGTGCTGATAATTATTTTACAAATGGTTTGCTTAGAAATTGATGCATAGCATTGATTTAAAGCTTAACGTACATCGAAAAAGGTACAGCCATCTGCTTTTTTGTATCACTACTTTTCTTAGATTCTTTTGCAAGATTCATTCTCATACGAATCTGTCTGTCATTGCACTGATTTCAATCTAATACTGGAAATTGTGAAATATTTGTATGTTATATATGTGACCCGCTGGACAGAGCCACTTGGAAGCATGGTGTGAAGACAGACCTTCCCGTGTCAGGGATCCCAGCAGCAGTATGATCAAATGCTGAATACTACTGCTTTTACTGCAA
Organism: Branchiostoma floridae; assembly: GCF_000003815.2. Classification (NCBI taxonomy): domain Eukaryota; kingdom Metazoa; phylum Chordata; class Leptocardii; order Amphioxiformes; family Branchiostomatidae; genus Branchiostoma; species Branchiostoma floridae. Next base: position 10,913,547 of record NC_049979.1, on the reverse strand, counting down.
ACTAATCAAACCGTGAACAGTTCCTCCAGTTCCTTATCTAAATATCAATTCATACAATCATAGTGTTTAGTTTTTAGTGTTGATCTACAGATCATGCTTAATGCCACTGAAGAAAGGTACTGGATGCTACCTTGCATGTCTGTCCCTTTTCAAAATCTATCCAGCTGCTTGAGTAACTGTCCCCCTGACTAGTAGGTATATGTTGCAGAAATGTTGGCAGCAAATCACAACTCAATATTAAAGGGTTGAACTTTGAAATAAAGCTTTTCCAGATGGCCAAGCCCAAACTACTAAGTGTGAATCTATACAAAATGATGCGTGTAATGCACACTATACTGTAAAAGGGAAATTGTTTCTGGGGATTTAATTTTGCAGTAGGAGCAAATTTAGTTTGTGGCGGTTTTAGGTTTGCTATTGAGACAAAGGTGACGGCAGGCAGAAGATGGAACAAAAATTTTCATATTGGTTCAGTGAAAGCCGTAACAAAAAATCTCTGCAACAATTTCCCCTTTTACAGCAGTCTTTCTACCTGCTACCAAAATCTGCTGTTGGCTTGTCCACAGGATATTCTGGTACGCAATGGGGAACATTATCAAGAAAGAAATATCTATTCAAGTCCAGATGTACAAAATGTACCTCCCACAGTTTTTATGGTCATTTTGAGACTGGCTGACATTTTCTGTGGCCCGTTGCCATACATGGGGGGCCAAGATATACTGTTTGCTTGATCCTCTGAGACAAAGTTTGGCAGGATATTCTGACTTATTGAAGGCACATTGGTGTATTTGAGGGTTCCTGATTAAAGCAGCACACATGTAGCAGTCTGGACGAGGCAGCATCTCTACCCCAGCACAAACTTGTAGGAGGTGTGGTGGTGGTACGTCTCGCCTGGGCGCAGCACACTGCTGGGGAAGTGGGGCTGGACAGGGAGGCAGTGACAACACATTCAGTAGGTAAGATACAAAATGTACCTCATACCAGAAACTGACTGAAACTGAGACATGTCTACATGGGAAGAACCTCATACATGGTATGTTATCGACAAGGTCTGTAAGAGGACTTAACTGATATGTGCTCCAACTTCATCAGATGATGATGATGATGTAACACATTCATTGTTATTGTGTATGAGTTGTTATTAGTAAGTTGCGTATATGATTTACTGATCCGAATTGGATTATTCTTTCTTATGTTCAGTCCGATTGATCAGGACAAATGGCACTGACATCTGACCTCTGACCGCAATGACCGTCCAATGCCCCTATGAGTTTGTGATCTTGATTTGTTTTTGTTATTAAGTATGAGTTGTTATTCTTTTGAGTTTTCCTAAGTTGCTTGTATGATTTACAAACCCGAATTGGATTATTGCTTTGTTATGTTCAATCCTATGTTTGTAGTTATCTTTTGTACTTTGAGTTATTATTATTGTTATAGGGCTCCCTTGGAAATCAGTTACCACGTTAACTGAAGGGACTACCCTAAATAAATAAATAAATAAATAAATAAATGTAGTGTACAATGCACAACTACCGCACGCTACTAACAAACATTTCAGAATAAGTCTTAATATTAGAACGAGAATAAGAAGTAAGTTTTATGTGTGATGCAACGTCTTTAAGTAGTCTGATTGTCATGAGTATGCAATTCAGCCAGCAGGCTGCAAGATACCCCAATGTAAATAAAGGATCAAAAACTTTAGACAAGCAGCAAAAGAATATGAAAGATTGCAAAAGAGGAGCTCTAGCTCTCTGAAGTTTTGAAGGTTGTGATTAGTGGGGCCCCCATGTGGATACCAACATCACTTATCACCTGATTACAACTTTAACATAGCAGACTTTTAAAATGCCCTAGAGGCATTCATTACCCAATTTACTGCTAAGTGATGAAGTTTAATCCCACAGTAAGATCCAATACAATGTTGGTGCCAACATGAATAATAGTTTTTGTCCAGGCAGATTCTATCTTCAAGGGAACACAACAATCTAGCATTAGCCTATGAAAAAAAAATTGGTGAGATCTATGTCATGCCTACACCTATCTACGTGTCTGCAAATAACAAAGGCATGACTTCAAAGTTAAACAAAGAAGACTACAAAACTTCAGCTTCAGAGATATTAATAGAATGACAGTGCCTATCCCTATTGTTGTGAGTCTCCTAATAACAAAGGCGTGACTCCAAACCCGAACAAAGACAACAGAGCTCACTTTGTTGATGGCATCAGGGTAGACCTGGGTTTCCAGACAAAAGCCTGCATGTTTGTTGTACTTGGCCCCACCCTTGCCAGCCAGCGTCCCATCCAGGTAGCTGGCCGTGTAGAACTGCACCCCGGGCTGGTTCGTCCGCACCTCCATAGTCCGGCCACTGGCTGGATGCTGGGCCCTGCAGGAACCAAGCAAACAAATACACAATTTGAAAATCACAACAAGACAATTAAACAGTAATATCTACATGATTTAACCGTAATATGGACCTGGACAATGCAAAACTATGAAAAGATTTTACCTGTGCAATGACGAGCTGAACATTTTAAGCTAAGCTTTAAGCAGTTAATATACTGTAATTGTACCAGTTGATAAGGACGCAATTCAGGTTGTCTCATACCCGCGAGGTCACTACTGAATAAATCATTGATATTGAAAAGAACAGGACAACTTCCTTAACATGTCTTACAATGTATTTGTGCAGAGAGTGAGTGAATGATAATGATAACAACAATAAAGATACACACGTATCAATCAGAATTGGCAGGATGTTTGTTAACCATACTATAGGAATCCAAGTTCACCCTGGCAGTCTGCCACCAAGCACCACATCTATGTGCGTGACCAGGAATACTAGTAACAGGTGAACTGGACAGTGAGTAAGTGTGTGCAAGCCACCTGTGTCACCTGTACCAAGATGAAAGCCTTCAACTTATTGAGGTTTGGCACATAGATGAAGGAGACGAGTCTGCAACACATTGCCTGAGCAGTGTCATTTTTCTTATACCTGAGCGTTAGTTCTACAGCCATTACAGCAATGTATATCATCCCAAACCTAAAGGACCAAAAATCTAAATTCATTACCATTTATCTGCTATGCATGCCTACATACATATTGATTACCAGCCACTTTTAACAAAAGGTGTTCAAAAACATCTCCGATATGTGACATCCCATACACTCCTGAATCTCAACTCTGTGCATACGTGGGGGCAGTGTTTCATTTGAAATATCTTTAAAACACTTTTTCAAAGTCGTGGCTGATGTGTGTAGCCTGGTGGAGGCTTCCAGTGTTGGAACTGACCTGGCACACAGCTGGTTGTCTCCCGGCTGTGTGATGCAGAAGTTCTGGTCGTAGCCAGGTGCCTTCCCTGGGACGGAGTTGACACGGTCGCCCATCCTCACCCCCTCACGCAGGTCCCACAGGGTGCCCTCCACTGGGCTGATCTCACCTGACACAGACGGAAACAAGTCAGCATGGTTGAACAGAATATCAGAAAGTATATCGTATACGAGCAATATACATGAGTGTCATTTTCTTTTTCTATATGAAAAATGCTAAGTCATTTAGATATTGTTGCTTAAATAGAAGTTTAATCATTATGTTTGAAAAAATGTACTGTGCAAAATCAACCCGATTAAGTCTCAATGACTGCACAATTAAGTTTGAACATGAAACTTCTACACTGCATTGCATAGTCAGAAAAATAACAATTCAGCCTTCACTTTGTCTCAGGCCTTCCCTTCATAATATCATACCGACTGTAACAATTTCTGAAAAACGTGGCTGGCTGACTACCTGAAAGTAGTGTGTAATATTTCTAGCATATGGATGAAGACATGGAGTCTAAAAACATAACTCTTCTCCACATTGCAAAAGTACTGGTAGTGAAATTTCTACATTACAAACATATTTTCCTTAAATCAGTGCAGTGCACAAACCAAAAGTTTTTTTTTTACACTTGATTTAGGTTTAGGAGCACTGCTTGTGTCACAGGTATGAATGTTTTCTTTGCCAGTTCTTGACAGTCTACCATGCATTGTTGCTGACTTGTGAAGCTAAATAAATGGTTTGTGGAAACATTGTTAAACCATACTCAGGATCCACGTCACAATGTCCTATCATAACAAAGAACTCTGCCAGGAGGCAGGTCCTAAAATCAGGACAGTCAAAACAAGAACTTTATCCACTAAATTAAAGAGGACTATCTTCTCTGTAATCAGAGGTACCACGTCAACGCATTCCGAATATATCCCCGTATTCAGACGAGGAAATGCCAACTCCCAAAATTGAACAAAGGTTCTAGGTGTCAGATACCACACGTAAACACCCATCAACCTAGCCCGGAGCCATTCCACACATTAAAGGCTGCAGATAAAAGCCCGGCCATGTGTAAAGGTTAGTTTATACTCGTGCGTCAGCTCAGAAGGTCAGTCCCAACCCTATTGGCTCTGTCTGCAGAGACAGGCTCACACGGCCGACAGCAGCGTACACTTGGAGCTAAGTACAGGTGGGTGGTATATCTACTGCTGTATCTACTGGACATTTGTGTCTGACCAGAAACGTAGGTTAACGTTAAACTCTAAGCGGAGTAATTCTGTTGGTCTGTTGGTTTCTACGGCTTTTTTCCTAATGGTACAGCCTTAAGAAATTGCACACCATTAGAATAGCTGTAGAATCACGGAAAAAGCTGCATGTCCAACAAAATGAACCTAATCAATTCATCTGCTTGAAGATTATCCAGTGATATTCGTACACAAAGTGTAGTTGTGCTGAGGCACATAAAAGTGCAAAGCAGAAGTAAGTACATTTTACATTTTCAAAATGTGTGGGAGGAAAGAAAGACACTGTCAGGCTTCTTCACTGCCTGTAAATCTATGGATTCTCTCTTTCCTTCCTTATGTAGTTGGAACACATGATTAGCAATCTTGCAGAGAAAAAGTCTGTGCGATTCATACCTGTTGTAAGGGCGTCATCATCAGTTGGTGTGTACTTGTCTGCCATGATGGTAATAATGTGGTCGTAGATAGTTGCCTCGCTCTACACAAAAAATTAAGGAACCAAAGTAAACTTTTATTACATGTCAGGTATTGGATATTCATGACTTATATGCACTGTTGTATATCATAACGCATTGTTTTGAAGGAGTTTTGTCCAGGTTTTCATTCATATCCATATCATTTTCTATGTTACAAAATAGCAAATCCATTTCTCACAAATGCACAATGTTCAAGTACCTTCTTTTCATCACGATTCTGTCAGCCTTGAAACTTCTACTTCAAGCTGAGTTGTTTTTCTTCTTACCTGTGTATCTTTATTCTACATTAAATGAAAGAGTAATAAAGAGTATTCAGGGCTGTCTCCAGCTTCAATTTTTACCATCCCACTCATTGTTCCTTGTTATTCTGAAGCCCGTGTTGTTAATTTTCTTCCTTGAATCTGTCACATTTTCATCTATTTCTTGTCACAAAGTCACATCTATCCCTTGTCACATTTTTGGATGCACTGGGTGAAATTTTTGTCCTTCCCATTCCAAACAAGCAAATTTCTGTCCCGGGAGGGAGGAGCATGTCCAGAAGACATCCCCACATCCAACACAACTTACGTGCCCTGCCAAGTTGAAATAGGCATGGTTGGTGAGGTTGATGGGTGTTGCCTTGGTTGTGGTGGCCTGGTACTGGATGTCAACCTCGTTGTCATTGGTCAGCTTGTAGGTGACCTGAGCGGTGACCTCCCCAGGATAGCCCTCCTCACCGTCGGCGCTCACATAGGTGAACTTGACGCTGTCTCCTTCCACACTGCTGTCCCACACATACTGGAAAATCACAGGAAAAATACACTTGTTTCCCATTGGATTATCTAGAAGTTGTCTTCATTGTTAGGGTATAAAAACTGCCCTTCGACAAGATGTCCTCAGTATATGATGCAAGGTAGTGGACGCTACATGAAATGTCTGACCGTTTCCAAAATTCTGTCCAAGACTTCAGTTGATAATATCCCTGCTGTTCTTCAAATAATTCCATTGTGTTAAAGATATGAATGGAAAGTCAAATTATGACCACTTACTATGATCATACATTTATGGATAGAGCACCATGGCTGAAATTTCCCTGCCAACAGTGTTAGATACTGGCAGGGAAATCTAGGCACTTTTGGGGGATAACCACCCACGAAGTCAATCATGGTGCTGGTTGCACAAAAATGTTATCATTACAAATGAGGTATCTCTGTAAAGAACAATAGAGAGCTTCCCATGAATCTAAAACATGCAGCTCATTATCCAAAAACAACAGGCATTTGATTGTGGGAAATTTCAGCATTTTTTCCAGACTAGCTCCCCTCTGCAGCCCTGGTAGTCTACTAGAGTATGTAAAATGTACCAAGTTGAAGATACAATCACAGCAAATGGGGTTCCACTGTAAAGGGTTATGAAAAAAAACTTTAAAATGAAATTGATATTGATAAAGCAAGGATGTTATAATGTTCTTGGATAAAGTAACTATAGAGATATGATTGACAGAAATCAAACTTTCAAGTTTTTTTGTGTATGTTTGGTTACTGATACACACCAGTGATTATGTTGATAACACATATTTGTCTACTTCCAACTTCATCACCTGTCTTTTCCGTATGCTAGCTTTTCTTAACTTGATAAAGTATACAAAAATCTATATGTTTGTGTCATCTTAATTGGAAAGAAGGTGCATGAAGAATTCTAGTAACACTTACATGGCTGAAGCCCTTCAGTCCACCATGCAGGTGGTTTGGACCGTTGTTACAGGCCAACTTGTACTCCTGCCCATCCAGTGAGAAGGTCCCCTTGGCTATCCTGTTGGCAACTCTCCCAGCCACAACACCCATGTAGGGATGCTTGCCAAGGTAGCCTTGTGGAAACGACATGATAAAAACACTTGTAATACAACCTCCGACATAAAGTCTACAGGCATCCAATAGAACGTTTTGATGGAAAATTGTAGGAAAGTTTTATTTGGATTTTTTTCTTTCTCTCTCTCTCGTGAAACAGCAGTCTACCATACTGAGGGATATGAGCAAGGTTAAGGTCTACCTATAAATCCTTGGAATTTCCATTAAAACCCTGCTATAAACTACGGTATCTTGATTCCAACCAAATGTTCCAGGCATATGAGGGTCTGCATGGGGGGATCCTTGTAATTTTAGGAAGGCTGGCACCGCTCAGCAGTAAACTGGGAAGGCTGGCAATGAGAAATGGTAAACTGGCTTGTTCTTTGGAAAGATTTTGGAACTAATTTCCACTGGGGTTTATGAAAAAAATATTCTACAAACACAGACACACCTGGGTTCTTTTAATGTGACTCTGGGGCAATCTGGCAAGTTTACCAGGCTGCCATACTTACTCCCTAAAGATATTTTGACAGCCTATGTCATAATATCTTGTGGTGAGGTGAGGTCGACTGTGCAATCCAAATAATTTGTTAACAACACTTAGATCTAAAGAAACAAAGAATTCAAGATAAGAAGTATAAATGTGCTACATAGAATTAACATGACCAACAGTGCTTGACATAGACAGTTCTTTACATAGAAGTAGAGACAGCTACAATTAAATTAGTATATCTTGCTGCCCCCTATCATCAATATTCAAGTAATTCAACTATTACAGTCTCAATCATCAATGCAAAAAATGCTCAAGGCCTCAAGCCATGGCACACATAACATGCAAAATTACTACCAGTTGATGAATTATTGATAAGGACACATGGGGGTTGCCCCACATGTTTACCAGCTGTCTGTCTGCACTTTTGATATGTGAAAGTGGTCACTAACACCACCTATCTCCCTTGGGACATGCATTTATTGACAAATTGCACAAGTTTAAAGTTGAATCTTAGGCCAAGAGGAAACGTTTTGTTTTGTACAATAGGTATAAAACAGCCTTTAGGCATTACACACCAGTTTTGTATACTGAAGTAGAAACTGCTAAAGACTGGACAGTATAAAGGTTTGATCCATTCAAACCGAACAAGAATCCCTGCTCTTTACAACATGCTGAGGTGTGGCTGACTCCTTAAATGCAACCCCTCCAGCTTTACATCCCATCAGAGATGACATCTAGCCTGATATTCATTTTTACTTGAGTCAAGGGACTGAAGGGGGGAAGGGAACAACATTGGGGATTTGAAGCAACAACCTTTGTCAACAACCCTTTAATACCGCCTCCTTGCCACGTCCACCTGTGTTTGGGCCGCTCTTTAATTTGATTGATATTCATTTAAATCCCCCCGCCTCTCTTCAATGCCATAGCAAACCAACTGTGGCTTTATTATCCTATTGAAATCTGGAGTACCTGCGTGGCAGGGACCAAAGTACAACCCAACGCTAACCCTTTGTCCAGCTAAATCCCTACTAACCATCTAAAGTATCAAATCCTAGTGTCACGTCGGCAACCTTCCCGTCCTTATCCGGCACTTCTATGGCCTGGATTGTCGCTCCGTAGGAGATGAGCTTTAGGCAGACGTTGCTGTTGTTCCTGAGGACAAAGCGCTGGACAGCTTGTCCTTCAGGTGTCGTCCCAAAGTCTTCCACAGAAATTTTCCCGCTCATTTCCTTGCTGTCACCTGGTGGGCCTGCCTTTTAAACTTTGACCTCTTGACCCCACTTTCCCACCAAGAATGACGGTACACGATCTTCCTCAGATTGTTTGAACCCCTTTAGACTACTAACTGTAACAATGATTGCCGATATTGTGAACGTCCATGACGGGACACACTAATTTAGGTAAATCTGGGTGATTTTGGATGGTTTAGGTTGTTTGTGCCTGCAGTGACGTCATCAGAGGTCAGCCCCGCCCACACCGCGGCCCAGCCAGCAGCACAGTCAGCAGGAAGATGGCGACCGACGAGAGGGGGGACTACGGGCACGCCAACAAGAAGCAAAAAATCGACGATGGCTACATCGTGCAGTCTGGATCCAGGGTAAGAAGCTGCTTTATGGAATGTAGAGGGATATAGCATTCTTGGTGCGATGTTTACGGCGATATTTTCGAAGCAGGGAGCCCGGAATGTCGGCTTGTTTACCGTGATGTGGGGAGGCACGCGTATCGCGTGCAAATTTATTCCGGCTTGTTCCTTGTGGACAAGGACGGCTGATTGCGACGTTCACGGAGTTGCCCATTATCTACGATAATTTGGCGTCAGCGTGATCATCGTAATAGCTAAGGTTATGTCTCTGTAAAGTTTAGCATCGCCGATACCCACGCTGTGGCAGTAGCAGCAGGAAATGTTTCCGTATGCCGCCTCCCCACGCCGCGGCGTGGCTGACTCTCGGACAACATGATTTACGCATGGCGTGCCAACGATCTATTTCCCACACATCGCTCTCCCCCAAATCTTCGCTAGTTCAGGGCCAGATGCGCCCAGAAAACGTCCTTAACGATGAGAGATTGTTATGTACAGGGCTTTCGGCTTCTTGACAATTTTCTATTCTACAGAACGACACCAGAAGCAAATTTTATATCGAGTTACAAAATCGATACAATATTGGGACAAAATATTAGATTAGCACCAAATGGCGTCAACGTAATGAACGGAATTATAACAGAATCGTAGTCCGTCTGAAAGACAAAATCTGTGTCTTTCTCAGGTATATGAAGCGCCTGCCTGTCTGATTTGAGTAGTCTGTTTATGACCAATCCTTCTAGCTGTGTTTGTAAATCTACTAGACAGCGGCTGATGATTCGCAAAATTGCACAATAGACAAAGCTTCATGGATGTCACCAAGGACGTTACCAAATGAATTATTTCATTATGTTCAGATATATTCCACCTGTCTAGAAATCCACAGACATCAGACCTGTCAGTCTCAGCAGGTTTAATACTGGCCTTCATTTGTCCTAATATTTCACGCTTATCTGAACACAGTGGGAGAACAATCATAGTAAATGTCAAGGCAAAGACAAACCATACTGCTTATTGGTAATTTACTGCCGTGTGGATATCTGAGATGCATTTATGTGGTTTATCCTGATTGTGTATGTTGAATAGGGAAGCTATAGACATTTTGAACAATGGGATGAAAGAAAGGTAGCTAGTGCAATGAGGTTCAATGAAAGAAGGGTAGTTATTGCTAGGAGGTTAGTGATATGTTTCAGATTTGTTCACAGTCACATTGCACAAACTGTGACAAAGAAGGCTGAGAGTAAGATTCTCTGACAGTTTGCCACTCATCCCCATCAGAGAAGCTCAGCTTCAGAATGATTTGCCCTTCCTAGTATGTTTTGTAAGAACTCAGAACCCTAAAGTACATTTTGTAGCAAGCAAATGGCTTGACTACATTAAAAAAATGAAAACATATGGTTCACATGGATGTGTTATTCTGTGAATGATTAGATGTGTAGGTTGGTTATATCATCATGTAAGCCGCTGCTGCCCAATCTATTCTAAGTAATCTAACCATACAAGCCTTTTAAAAATCTTTCTAATTCTTACTCAGTGTTTTAAAGATTCCCTGAAGTTGCTTGGTAAAACTAAGATTAAGTTAACAACTATTTATCATGTTTCAGAAATTAAGGCATGATGTGTTCACTACAAACACATCCATGTTTATGTCCATTACAGATCAGGGACACGAGTGTCCTTCAGACAAAATACTTGGGATGTAATTTTACTTACGTAATATTGACTCATCCATTAACGGTTGTCAAGTAGGTAATCCAAGTAGGATGTAGACAAAGGAAGGTGATATAAGAAAGTGAAAGTTGTGAAAAGACTTGGCTTGTTTCAATTGAATGCTTAGGACCTGTGCATGGTACCAGTGGCATTACAATTCTTCTATGTAACAGACAGAAGTCCAGTAAATTTGGCTCTGAATGTAGATAAGACCAATTAGTACAGCCCCAAGTAAGTTTGCATGCTACTTCGATACAAACAACACTGCATTGCCTTTGGGCTAAACGGCTGCCCACAAATGTCTTGGCCATGCTAATCAGGCTTCAGGGCATGGAGGCAACCCTGCAGTGGAATGTGTCCCTTCAACTTGTGGATTAGAGGTCGGGTACAAACACGGGACAAAAGACACATCACAAGTGTGTCTTGGTGGACAATGTAATTGTATACTGTACATCCTCTGAGTAGCCCTACTGCATTCAGGTAGAGCTGTGATTATGATCTGAAAATTGAAGGTTTACCAACCCGCCCAGAAATTCTGCCTTGACCCTATTATGTATGGTACAGTAACAAGACCAGAAATGTTGGGAGTTGCCCAGGGTGAAGCAATTGGTGCAAAAGTGATACAGTATTGATATTCAAATCCTGCAAATAAATGTACAAACTATGGTATAGTAAGAGAGATAAAGAAACCAATTGTGGTCTGACGTGTCAATGGCAGAGATCACTGAAGTGACTGAAGTAGAATGGGGCTCTGTAGCCTTTTGCAGCAGTACTGTGCTTTGTTTGTACATGTATGATTCTGTTTTTGCTGTCCTCTAGTAGAAGAAGCTCAGGGCCTGCAATAATATGCTGTGCGGAGTCCTGAATGTTTAAGATATTTATGTTATTTTCCTTGTTTATTATATTTCAGGACAAGTCTGAAGACCCACACAAGCCCTCTCCTTCACCAGTTGTGCATGTGCGCAGTCTGTCGGAGAATGTCATCGAAGCAGACATCGTGGAAGCGGTCCAGCATTTCGGACCCATCAGGTCTGACAACCCAGAGAATATTCTCAGCCGTTAAGCTTTGAAGTTTATGCGTTCTAACTGGGAGGTTTACCTAACATATGGCTCAGGTCCAGTCTTCAGTTAGGCCCTCAGTAGTATCCTCCTATGGAGGCTGTCACTTTTGGTCAGCTTGTCCATTCTTCAGGCTTGTCTTCCAAGGTTTGATGTATGATGCTTCCTTAGGCTATATTCCCAAGTGACAAAACAGGTGTTATAGGAAGCTCCAGAGATTGCAGGGAGATTGAAGGGAAGCACTGGTTCATGTTATCACTGGTCACCAAGGGTCCTGTGGGAGATTCTGAGATACTGATGAGAATGAATCAAATGGGAAACCTCAGAGAAAGCATGTACCGTAAATCTTGAAATATTTCGCAGTGGTATTTTCGCCTTGGCCTCTCAATTACAAATTCATGACGCTGTGATTACAAATATTTTTTTCAATGTATTACTACTGTACTGCAGAATTGTTAAAACTGTAAACTTATCATTCCCTCTCCTATCAGCTAAGGAATGGGGACAATGATCTGTGAAGGGAGAAAGATGGCTTGGATTGATAAGGGGAAGATTCAAAGAAGGAAGAAGGGCCAATGATATCTGCAATTGGACAGAAACAGATCATTCATAGCTTATAATTTACATTTCAACTCAGAGATTCCTTCTGCCCAGTCCCTCTCCTGGTGTATGCAGCTGTGATGATCAGTCTGCTGCAGGAACACAGACAGGGTCAGGGGTGTCTGATGGAGTCTGTGATTTATAGGCTTGCTTTCTAGATAAGTCCTGCTACAGCAGTACATCACAGTGGAGTTGAGTAACCAGATTTTAGGATGTTCTAATCTCATTAGGTATGAAAATTATATATGGGAAGGAAAATCTGCAACATCTTCATTGTCTTATTGGTAACTCAAAGACATTTCTGGTGAAAATTGGGGCAGGTGTGTATTGCTGAGGTGATTACGTATTGCCTTTGGTGATAAAAAGATACTGTGCAACATTCCAGTGAAAGCACATACCATTCAGACTCAACAGTATGAGGAAGGTTTATGGAGTCTATGGTGTCTGTAATGGACCCTGGAGGCAATGGATGGCCTTTTGGCACCTAAATGGCCACTAAAGGTTAACAACCCCTGGTGTCTATTGTGTAGCAAGTCTTGACCACACTTTTGGATACACAATGTCACAAAACATACGGACAAAAAATGGTCAGCTTTGGGTTTGACAATCACTTTTTGCAACAGTGGACTTTTAAACAATGCAGGTGTGGAAAGGGAGCAAATTGAATCAAATACAGCTAGAGACATCAGGTAAACAGGTCAGGCCAACCATATGGTCACATGGGTTTAAAAATGCAGGGAAAGAAAATCCAAGCAAATCTGAATTTGGGGCACAGAAAATTTGAGAAACATAAGATAAGTGATAGGAGAATCAAAGAATAGCTCAGAAAGATGGTCAGGAAGAAAATTGTCAGTGTCATAAAATCCAACCCACCCACCCTATGCCCCTGAAGGAGGCTCCTTGCTTCAAAGCTTGGCTCTGCTACTAGTGCTACATCTGAGCCCATCCCATGCTTTTCTGTGCCATACCAGGACCTTACACAAACACTCAACATCACCCCCCATATCTGACATGTGAGATATCTTTTACACCATTGCATTTTTGTGATTATGATAGATTACTTCTCTAGCAGTGGAAGTTTCCTTCCTGCCCAGATGGTAGCAATTTGCCCTCATTTCCTAGCAGATATCCTGGGTGTGCATGATGAGGTCTGCTCATTACTTTTGCTACACTGTTTAGTTACGGCTTGTTTGCTAATGACCACAATTTCCAAATTTTGAAAATTGGTATCCTGTGGTCAGCTGGGGTCAATGAACTGTTTCAGCAGTGTATAATTTGCATACTGCAGAAAAGAAAACAAAATGATGCTACTGCCTACTGTTGTATTGTAATGTATGACTGGATCATATACATGTAGTCAATGCAGGGTTGTCTTCAACGTTAATTGTTCAATTTGTTGTTTGTTAGCTGATTTTGTTTATTTTCTTTGTTATATTTACGAAAATAGATTTTCTGTAGTTTTAAGTTGAGATTTTTTAAATCTATGGGGTGAAATTTTTACCTGTCACAGTAAGCAAATTTCGAGTCCTGGAGACAGTCCTGAGTAGTAACCTGGACACCATTCTCCATAGTAACCACTGACTCAATCTTGTCACTGGCTAACCATAGATTTATCCGTGGTAAGCTAGACTACAAGTATACGAGTTGATGACTAGCATCGAATGAAAAAAAAGTATCTTAAGATTGTCTATTCATTGTTATTGTTTTTTTCTTGCAGTTACGTTATCATGATGCCAAAGAAGAGACAAGCGTTGGTTGAGTTTGAGGACATAGATGGAGCGGAATCCTGTGTCAAATTTGCTCAGGTATGAAACTTTCATGTTTAGTTTAAAGGAAAGCATCAGAAAATCTTCAATTCATTATTTTCCAGTAGTTTACTAATTAAAAAGTTGATTTACGTCAATTTTTACATTAATCCGCCCAATATGACCCTGTAGACACGTTTGAACTTCGCGCTCTCCTCCCCTCTCCCGCCGCGCTGGCCGATGACGTAATGGCCTCGTTCTGATTGCCTGCGCGCTGACGTCACAAATCAGAATTGAAACTTCTGGCCATGCCAGCCATTTTGCTCGGTGAACCTCGGTCCCTTCGGCGGGAAATCACACCGCCATTCTGGAAGCCAGTCCGTTGTTGTTGACAATTAACTTCGTGGACCTGTACGTCGCGTTGTGAGCTGTCTACGAAGCCATAGTCCCCGGGAGACTGAACGTGAATTAGCTTGTCTGCAGCGGGTGAACCGCGCGGCGACGGGACGAAATCAAAACAATGGTTTTTGGGGAGGTTCACGCACCGTGCCATTCTGGGCTATTACAAGAGCAAGTTCGGGTCAGTTCTTACCTTCTCCTTTCCGAACAGCACAGTGATAATTACACGTAAGCTTCCACGAATTTTGGTTGAATTCACAGTTGTAGACCTCGTTTGTTCTACTGACAACATACCCTTGATCGCTACATATCGAACAACCCCCTTTTCGCGCCGAAACAGATAGCACCGCAACTTGTACAGATCGTGCGAGTTACGCCTCGCCTCTCACTTTATTTTCTGTTTCTCGGGTAAATTATCTGGACTGGTCGGTTTTTCAATCATGTAGCTTTGGCGGAGATTGCTGGGGGTTCATTCAAAACAAATCACGGACTCTGAAACGAAGCCGACATTTCGCGCCATTCACAATGCCGGCCTGTGTTGTATGTAAAAACAACAATGCTGTATGTATGTTTCGGCGCGGAAGGGGGATCGTTCGATATGTAGCGATCAAGGGTATGTTGTCAGAGAATGATTTTTTTTAATGTCCCTGCCAGTTGGACAATTGTGAATTCAACCAAAATTCGTGGAAGCTTACGTGTAATTATCGCTGTGCTGTCCGGAAAGGAGAAGGTAAGAACTGACCCGAACTCGCTCTTGTAATAGTCCAGAATGGCACGGTGCGTGAACCTCCCCCACCACCATTGTTTTGATTTCGTTCCGTCGCCGCGCGGTTCACACGCAGGCAAGCTTATTCATGTTCAGTCTCCCGGGGACTATGGCTTCGTAGACAGCTCACAATGCGACTTACGGGTCCACGAAAATAATTTTCAATGACAACAAACTGAACTCCAGAATGGCGGGGTGATTATTTACTGCTGAGAGGACCGAGGTTCACCGAGCAAAATGGCTGGCTAGAAGTTTCGGATCCGTGACGTCATACAATCTCAGACGATCAGAACGAGGCCATTACGTCATCGGCCAGCGCGGCGGGGAGAGGAGGAGAGCGCGAAGTTCAAACGTGTCTACAGGGTCATATTAGGCGGATCAATGTAAAAATTGACGTACGTCAACTTTTTAATGAGTAAACTACTGGAAAATAAAGAATTGAAAATTTTCTGATGCTGTCCTTTAAATGGCCATACAGTCTTGAGGTCCCTATTTCCAAAACTGAGAGTATTACAAATTGTGCTACAGAATTAGATCAACTACATATAAAAACATTGCAAAAATTTCATTTACGCTTGCTAAATAAACTAAAGTTACAAACATTGCGAAAGGATGTGAAAGAATCTACAGTATTGAAAACAAAGTGCAACATGGTAACCTGATTGATGGCACTTGTTTACATACCATTTCTATGCCACACATCTAGCACAGTGCCTTCTCAAGGGTTGGTGAGGGGTATGATTTGACAAATTCATTTTCCTGCATGTTAAAAAGTGAATATTACTCTTGGGAAAACTGTACTGCAAGGACAGGGCTCTGTTGACCATGAATGGTATCATTTTTGGCCTGCACAGATGTACAGCTGCAATTAGTGGTATCCAAACAGCATCAACGTAATCAGGATAATGTCAGTTTGCCAGAGGGGAAATTGTCCAGATGTTTTTGGACAGTCCACGGATTTGTTGTCTGTTCAGCAATAAACAGAATTGCCTATTTATGTGTAAGAAACAAATTGGTGCGGAAGTCCAGGTAGGAGTAGCCAGAAAGCTTACTCTCTCACAGAGGAAAACAACGAAGTGGGCATCATATGCACCTTGTCCAACCAGTAGACTGAGTAGTGGCTGAATCTGAAAGGTGAAGGTATTCATGTCTAATCAGGTACGGTAATCCTGGGGCTTAAAGTAAAGTCAGGGATGTCCTAATGCAAAGACTGTCCTATTGATAAGAAAGGCAATGAAAATGAATAGCAAGGCTGCTCGTAGGAGAAGGTATTAGTTATGCCAGAAATTGGTAACTCTTACACAAACACCAGACAGATCTTAGTGTTAGTTTAGTGTTTTATAATGTTGGGCCTGTGATGTTTACTCAGCGAAGGAAAGCAAAGAATTATTCTTCAAATTTTGTCATTACCCGGCCTTTTCCTCCTCCTCTATAATTACAAGCACATCGCCTTAAGAGTTATATTGGCAAGCACAAATCACTATTATGTAAATCTGTCACTGTACAAAATAGCCAGATATCTTTCACAAAGGTGGTGGCATGTGTGTGATTGATAACAGGTATTTCTTACACAGAGCCTGTGGGTTTCCTTCTTCAGTCATAATTACTGTGTGCCTACCTCCAGGATATGATGAGAAAAACAAAGGATGGGACTGTGAAAAATTGGATTAACAACCACCAATCAGTGGTGTAACGATAGGTTTCGTGTCACTTTGTTTTGTTCAGTCGACTGCTAAATAGCAGGTATAACTGGTCGTGTGGTGCGCCATACCAGCAGATCTATCCAGATAGATTGGGCAGAATTGTTATGTCACTCAAAGTCCCCTCAGTATGGGTGTCCAAAGGCAGCTACTATCATAGACTTCCATGAGTGCTATTTTTGAACAGCCACAAGCAAAGACACAGGTTGAAGGGAAGACACAAAAAGCCTGGCACCATTGCATGTGGTTCTGTATCTGGTCCTTATGGACACTAGCCTGGATGCCAGACTGTTTCCAGGGTTTATGCAGGAGACCTCCTCAGGTATTGGGCCAATATATCCCCAAGGAAATTTTTCCACATCTCTCACTCCCCCTCCCTCTTAGTTATCCTTATCAAGACCAAACTACCAGTTTGTATGTATGTTGGACCTAAAGCTGCGGAGTTGTCCTGTATAGGCCCTAGAAACAGTCTGGCACCCAGGCTATTTGATACAGATTGTATGCACATCGGTAGGCTGAATGGATACACAGGCTGTTGGGAATGTCTCCAGCTGCTGGGACCCACCCATCCAGTTTTCCAGTGCATGGATGCGAACTATATCAGTACTGTACATGCATCATTAGTAAACTATCACAGCAAGGGGTAGGAACTTGAGCACTGGAAAACAACAATAACATTGTATGCACTGTCAAAACACTATACAATCTTTGAATTGAGATCCTCTTGCAAGAGTTATCAAAAGGTAAGATAAACATTGTTTACTGTTTGTCATTATTTGAGACCACGGGTTAATTGTTGAGCTACAGGTACAGGTATAGATCTGGGCTTGTACCTCACTACCAATACCTGATGTTTCATTTAGGTATGCCGCCCTAGCTAGTCACATCTGCTGCCAAAATTGTTAATCTTGTCCATTATGGATTAGGTAACTACTACTACTAGGCAAGTATTTGTTCAAAAATCCAATTACATATGTATTTTGAAACTAAGTACACTGACAGATGCCATACAAAAAAGATCAATACAAACCAAGCTAGAAATTAACTGTGGAATTGGAAATTGATTGGAAGTTCGATACAACTCTTGCCAAAATGCTGATTCAGTCAGTATGCTGACCTGACAATTACAAAATTATAGTCTAAATATTGCAGCTTCAACAGGAAGCTATCCTCTAGCTAAGATAACCTGTCCAGTACAATTGAATATCTCTGTATTGTACATTGTAGGTGTAAAAAAAAAAATATTGCTTTAGGATATCTCTCCCACAAAAGTTGTGGTGATGTGTCAAATGACTTATGTGCTGTTGCAGTAGGGACCTCCAAAAGACCTGATCTGTTAAGCAGTCTTCGTCACGTCATGTGTCTCTAGTTGGTGCTGTTTGCTATGACGTGGCCTAATACTGCTTTATCTATGGATTGCAGCAGAGACCAGGCCAATATCTTTCGGAAGGCATAAAATGCTTCCTAAGTCCATTCCTATTTTCATTGTCTGTTGGTGCGTGTAACAGGTAGATTTTCGTTGCCAACTCAGAACGCACGACAAAAGCAAAGTCTCTCCGTGAGGCGATGATTTACAATGGAGACTAATGCCTACCATGCAACAAAAGAGATATAATCTTCCCAGTCAATCATGCCACACAGGTCTTGTCTATAATGATGGTGATCATGATGTGTTAGGGTAACCTGTGCAGCATTGTCTGTACCCCGGAGGTTTGATTGTCTTCTGAAGTTTTGTCTTGTTATTTCTACATGCGCATGTGCAATATTCTCTTCTGACATATAAAGAAATAGATAGCTATGTAGCAAGTGGCAAACTCTGTTCTTTGCAAGTCTAGGAACCTAACAGTGCAATCGAGAAGATAGTAGCAAAGCGGTACTGAACTATCAGCTGCTAAAGTATTACATTTGTCTCATGCATTTCACTTGGAGTTTGATTCAAGAACATGTAACATGAATATAGCTAGCCAGGGTAGGTGACAAGGAAGTGAGTATTATATCGAGAGTGAATGATAAAATAAAGTGACTTGTGAAATTTAACATCTAAATGTCTTGTGTGTTTGCATTCTGCAGACCAACCAGTGCTACGTTGGAGGCGCCCCAGCTTACTTCAACTACTCCACCAGCCAGAAGATCTCCCGCCCGGGGTGAGTAGCCAACGTGTTTGGTACTACGTTTGTGAGAAGAAAGTCATGTCCTTCCTGATCATCTGTATTATGTACTGTTCGCCTGTTAAGCATCCCATTCTAGCTGAGTCGCTCCTCTGATCGCCTGTCTACAGAATATTCTGGCCCCGTCCCCATTAAAACATTTGATCCTTGCATCCTCATTTTTACCGGGATCCAATGTGTCTGAGAAGCAGTGTAACAGGGATTAAACATCTTGTTCAAACCCTGTCACCATGCTGTTGTAAAGAAGGACCTTGTGATTTGGAGCCAATCAGAACTCTCGCCTATATTTTAGGTGAATATTCAAATGCCAGTTGTTTCTCTATTAATAGTTGCCAGACTATTAAGCGTAGGAAGTGATCGCAGGAGCTGACCAAAGCCAAGATAGGATGGATACATGGCTAATCCACTGCAAGCATTCCAGTAGTTTTTTGTCAGTTATAGTTCTGTACATCAGTATTTGTTACCCTCATTGTGTTTCAGATTAGTATCTCTTACTCAACAATATTTGCTTGCGTTTGTATTATGTTACCTTTGATTAAGTTGACTAAAGGGATGTTTAAAGAAAAGATAACGGTGACAGCTTTCAAGCCTTAGATTTTTTTTCCTTTTTTCATAGCCGGCAACGTTTAGGGAATGGTACAGTGGGACACAAGTAAGTGTTTGGTGTGGCCCACACGCACTAATGTACGGAACAAACCGAGGGTGGGCGGGTTAGATTTTCTGACTAGCACTGATACTAAACATGTTCTGTTCGAATTCGCAATTTTCTATACTTGATGATAACATTGTCTACATCATCATCATTGTCAACATCATTTATCATGAACTGTAGTGTCCAGTTTTTGGTAGACCTTTCATATCATATATGTGCCTCTCTGTACACTGTCCAACACAGACAAATAAGCCTACCAGTATGTTAGTTATGTCACAAAATGCACAGTGGTGTGACCAGGGCTGTCTCCAGCTTAGATTTCTTTACCGTTGTGGAAACCTAGGTGTTGTAAGTTTTTGTTGTTAAATTTTTAGCCTCTGAAAGTACATTTTCATAAATCTGTCATGTAGGGAACAGATTTTATTCAAGCTCTTGGTGAAATTTTTGTCCCAACTATCATTTTTGTTCTGAGATGGAGAGACAAGATCTGGAAACAGCCCTGGGTGGGTCTGTCATTTTGCCGGTGATCTTATATCCCAGTCGCAACAGTCTTTAGACCTGAATTTTTTTACTGATCTCTTCCAGTGGACCGGAGGATACCAGAAATGCAAATCACATTCTCCTCTTCACCATCCTGAATCCCACCTACCCCATCACTACCGTAAGTAACTACAGACTATATGAACTGATGTTCAGACAAATGAAATGAAATCTGCATTTTGTCAATGATTATTTGATATCTCAAAACTAGTTTCTGAAAGACTTGTGAAAGTAGAGGAATTTGAAAGCTGGCTCAAGCCATTACTAGGTGTTCATTAAGTTTTCTACATTTTAATTTAAGTTCAATTTTGTCTATAAAATCATGAAAATAATCAGTAATCTGGTAAGCTGTTATCAATACTAAGAAGGAAACTAAGGTTGACTTTGTTGAAGTACTGAGTCATAATGGCTGTGTTATACTTGTGTTATACTGATCATAACCCCCACCCTTCTTTCCATATGCAGGATGTGATGTACACCATCTGCAGTCCCTGTGGAGCCGTCCAGCGGATTGTGATCTTCAAGAAAAACGGAGTGCAAGCCATGGTCGAATATCCTTTTTGCACCAGTACCTGATGTTTGCTTTTATTCATTTCTCCCTGGCCAACTGCTGCCTACCCCTGTGCCAGGGACCCCAGCAGCAGTATATTTAAATACTGGATACTACTTTTTGGATGGGGATTACACTTATAGCTGCCAGCCCTGCACATGGCAGGGCTTTAGGCATCAAGACTCCGCACGCAAAAGAACCCTAACACATTTATTGAAATGAGAAAAATACAAGACTTGGCAAGGCACCCCCTACTGGCTATTGAAAAAGCATCACACTTTGCCCCAAGTCATGTTCATCCCTGTAGACCATGAAACAAAAATGGAACTGTGACATTTAGCATTTAAACACTACCTTGTGTGTTTCTCATTAGTTTTTAATATAAGGGGACCTCTTGTCAAATAAGTCAAACCATCTATCCCA
Source organism: Branchiostoma floridae (assembly GCF_000003815.2). NCBI lineage: Eukaryota > Metazoa > Chordata > Leptocardii > Amphioxiformes > Branchiostomatidae > Branchiostoma > Branchiostoma floridae. The sequence goes on along the minus strand of NC_049979.1, from coordinate 10,892,316 downwards.
CCACCAACCTCCAGGTAAAAGGCTTCCCTGTTTGAGCTGTACATAAAACTGGATAAAAGTCAGGTTTGTTGGGGTAAATAATACAAAGAGGAAAAGGGAAATATGCTGACACTGCCAGGGCTCTCCCCAGCAAGACCATGCTGTAGGTCTGGGAAGGGTGAAAAGAAGGTACAGAATAAGCAAATATTGATGAATCAAAGCAAAATAACCTATGTTGATTTTGGAAATTGACAAGGTGGTGATGAGAGAGTAACAAGGAGGTGTAGCACTATTATTTCATTACTTTTTCTAGCTTCAGGGTTAGCCCTGCATACCAAACAACAACATGATATCATTTTGTTATGCTGCCAAGAAATGATTGATGTCACCCAGACAAGGTGATGCTGCCGCCCAGGTCCCCAGCACACACAGGTATTCCTCAGTGTCTGAAAGGTATTAAACTGCCCCAATGTTACATAAGGGAGGGTTAATATGTCACAGGCTGAGTCTGGCTGTGGGCCAAGGTTTCAGTAACAAGGGAAGACACCAGACCCAGACATGCAGGCCACTCCTAACTGATGTGCTTTGTGCTGGTGAGACACTGTGCAGTCAACCAGAGAGTGTGTACAGATTAGTGACAGGATTAAACTTGGACTCTAGAAACATGATGGAAAGGGGATACGCTTGCCTAATAGTTCTACTCCTACACTGCGGGTGTTTTGCTTTGAAGAAATTCTTATCCACACAACTGAAGGGATTTTAGCGGATGACGTTTTTGTATCTTTTGGCCACTTTCTTCAAAGTTTGAAGAATACTAGCCTGATGAAACACTTACTTGTTTTCCTATTTACAAATCTTAATGTTAGTAGCAATTTTTGTTTCCTTCAGTGACCTGTAGTCTGTGCTTTTTATTCAAAAACCTGAAGCCCAGACCTTTGGTCTTTTTTTGTAGCTTGACGTTTTTAGGAAATTAAGCAAGCTTATTATGGTGGCTACGTGTCACATGGTGTGACCTTTTGAGGAAGTTGAAGTCTGGCATAAACGGTGCAATTATCCCTGGCAGGAACAACTAAGCTAGATTGTGCTCTTGTGTCATGACATTCTTATCAGATGAGATGTGATTAGTGTAATTTTGTAGGATTAAGATAAGACCATCTGGATACTCTCAATTTTACTGTGGACGTGGCAGGGATAGCAACTACAGAAGATTGGAGAAAACCTTCAGTTCATTAAAGCTGCACAGCAGTAGAAAGGACAAGCCTGCTAAAAATGCTGTCACCTTGATGTGCTTTCGTTGGTGCACTACACGATAAACTCCCTCATCCCAGTACCTAAAATGATTAAAAGTGTTCTTATCTCCTTTCCATGCTTGTAGGTTGTAAATTACGTACATCAGTCTCTGTTTGCTGTTACTGTAAATGCAGAAATGGTCGCGGTGGATTAATGTTGGGGGGGGGGGGTCGTGGTGACCACTTCACCGCGAACTTAAAACTTAAAACCACCGCGAACATTTTTCTATTATAGTATTAGATTGCAATCTATGGTGTTAAAACTTAAAACCACCGCGAAAAGTCCTTTTTCTTGCTACCGCGAAATTAAATCCCCGCGAACTTAAATGCATTTACAGTATCTGATTTATATTTCTGTCATGCGGCACAACCCTGGAACATGTTTTATTGTGTTGCTACTGCCTGTGCTGAGGCCAAATCCAATCATTCCCTGTACCTAAGCTTCCCAGAGGGCTAGTTCTAGCAGGGTGTTGAAATATCAGGGCCTTGGTGGAAGGAAGGAGAGCCAGGCCTGTGGGCTGACCTGTAGCAAGCTAGGACATGGAGCTGAAAATGAAATTTATTCCACCACAGCCAGAGACCTTCTGTGTATACTCAAGTATGAAGACTTGCTGCAAGCAGGACTGGTTCAGAATCCAGAAATCTTATAATTTACTTAGTTTTCCCTGTTTGCTGCAGCCTCCTGTGGTAGTTAAATGTCACAATTGTGGAAAATGTAAAAAAAAGAACATGAATAGCAACAATGTCTTATGATGACAAAAAAAACTTATCTAAGTAGTAAGGAGGATACTTAAAATGGCAAGATAGAACTGTTTCACATAGAAGTTAACAGTAGTCTTGTGTGTTATACTGTCAGCATAGACAAGACCTTCCTCATATAAATAAGAATAGAATTCTTTGTGATAATTTGCCAATGGGTAGTTTTGCCAAGAAATCATAAGCAACATATGCGAGTTAAATGCAACATGGCCAACAATACAAGGTTACATAACTGTCTGGCATGTTTTGGGTGATTTATTATTTATACCCCTCTGTTCCATCTGGCTGATACATGTAAATCTATATTATACTGAACAAAGCCCTCTGGTAGGGCATCATGTACAGGTGTACCATGTATGGCTGGCCCGCGTGGGCAGTGCTGGTTTGTTTGTTTTGCTGAAATAAGAAAAATTGCCTAAAACTACTTAAGTACAAAATAAGAAGCATATGACAGTTGTACACCTTTAGCTTCAGGCTAATATTATCTGTTGCTTTTAAGAACTGGGTGTTAAGCAATATCATGTCAATAGACGGTGGTATCAAACCGCAATATTTTGAAAACATGTGTAGAACTAGCATTACAAAACAAACAAAATTTGTGCAAATGCAAGTATTCATGGCATCATACTAACCAAGCCAGAATCACATCTAAGGTTTGGGGAGGCCCATAAACTGGGCCAAGCCCGACTTGAAATAGTCTACCAATGATAATATCACTGATACTAGTGATTGTGTTCTACTCACTATTATTGCAGAAAACCTAACTCTACAATGTATTGAGTGTCTGGTCAAGTAAATGTATGTAATTGATGACATCATCATGGAGAGCTACATGCATATGGTTTGTGTATATCAAGGTGATTAAGATGCATAGATTGTAGTTTCTTCACGTTTCAATTTCATGTTGTTGGTCTTGCTGTATTTTCCTTAACCAATGTTTACGTTTGACAACATCGGGAGCGCACAGAAAGCGAAGGCCTCGTTGAACGGGGCAGACATCTACTCAGGCTGCTGTACCCTGAAGATTGAATATGCTAAGGTGAGTATATGGGAAGGAACAGGTACCCTGACACAACCAGCAAGATACAGCATGGCTTAAAAGAAATTTTTTCTCTGAGTTCTTTTATTTTCTATTTTATTTTCTTGCATTATTGGGCATCAGCTAGAACATTGGATGTTAGATAAGATAGTAAAGTAAGCTGCAAAGCATTCATTAGTATGCAGAATGAGTGGCTAGTCAATGGCTCACAGCTACTTTAGTCTTTAGACTCTTGATTCTGAAGGAGGTAGTGGTGTACTTACATCATTAAGACTTGGTACAGGTAACGTCTAGAATCACTGTTACCAGATAATACTAAGAAGTAATACTAAGAAGTATTGATCATGCTCAAGAAGACATTTGTTTAACTAGAACAAAGATTAGTGTTGGTAAGCATTAGAAATACCTACCCAACTCCAATGTCAACCTCATCTGTACTTATAATCTGCATGTGCAGGTGGTATTTCCAGTGCCTTCTAGATTCAGATAATACCCAGACAACTGCCTCTGAAGTAGTTGCATAGAAAAAGATGAAGTTGATCAGTTCAACTCAGGAAGCATGGATCTATATTCAGTTATGCTGACTCACACACAAGTGCTAGCAGGGTTTATTGAAGGCATGACTAAATGCATACTCTACAGTTTGCAACAAACAGGACATCATTGAATAGTGTGGGGTGTGAATTAAGTACCTTGATTAAGTCAACGTAATGTAGTCATTTTTACACTACATGATTTGCATCTTACAATTTACAGGTGACAATTTATAGAAAGATGTGAGGACCACCTGAGATTTTTTCTAATTATGATACTTTACCATTATGTGCATGTAATAGTTTTACTGCAGGAATTAGGGATCTGTTGTCTGTTCACCAATGTATCCCTGACAGCAACAAAACAAATGAGAAAGATTCTTCAGTTTGGTGTCATGGCTAAAAATGTGGATAAAGTAATGCTCAGACTTCGGAGTATGAGAGCTCAGCCACTGCACAGACAGAAAACTGTGATTCTTGATCTGTTAACGGCGGTAACTTAAGTTCAACTACTTTAGCGGTCGCGTTAAAACTGCAAAAATTTCATCATTTCAATTATTTAATTGCTTTGCTAAGGTCAGCCAGAACCTTGCTCCCACAGCTAACATTAAATGTGCCGTACTTCTCCTTTTTTTACCCCAAAGGGCAAAAATTTCTGTCAAGAAAAGATGCATTGATCCTTCTTTTTGGGAACCCCCAAGTGTGTGTGTTTGTGGATTTGTTTGAATCTCTCCTGCCTACTGGCATGACAAGCCTGTCTTGCTGCTACTTCAGAAACATTTGACACTGAGTTAGTGAGTTGTGGATTGGTAAAGAAATGTCTTGGTTAATCTTCTTCAAATCCCACATTGTCTGCACTACTTCTCTCCTCTTTCATCTACATGTATGGCACCCCTCACTTAGGTTTGAATAACCCTGAGCCTTGGATAGCATATGAGCCATGGTATGTGGTCACTTATAGTGAATAAAGAAGCAGAACAGTACAACTTACATCCTTACAGATACATCATTCCACAGCAATGACAGACCCTTATTTGATTTGGCGCTACAATTACAGTTTTGTGATGAATGAACCTGTCATCAATTGTAATTGGAAATTTTGAAGCCCTATTGTCCAGTATTTCTTCTTCTCTGTGGCTTGTCACGCAATATTGTCTGCTGTATCTCATCAAAACAGTGAATGTGTCACTTTTAATCAAAGATTAATACAACACAAGCATTTCAGCTGGGTTCTTTACAGCTTGTTCTAATTATGTTTTGGTAAAACTCCTTTCATAGCTATGAGTTGAATTAATGAGTTTGTTACATAATTCAACCTTAATCATTGATACACAAAAGTAAATAGAACATGCTTAAAATGATGCTCAACACATAATAAAGGTAGCAATCCATACTGAATGCAATAAAGATAATGGTTAACATTCATTAAGAGTTAACGTTATATACAGGCATTTTGTAGGAAATGCTGTGAAGATGTGAATGTGACATTCCTCAAAGGTTTGCATAAGAGTATACAATGTTCTCCCGCTAAATGTTTCTTTCTTTTTGCAGCCCACCAAACTGAATGTGCATAAGAACGACAGCGAGACATGGGACTACACCAACCCTAACCTGGGCTCAGGTGGCGGAGGTAGGTCGCACAATCTAGTGCTTAGCTGTGCATATAAAGTTCACCAGTTCCCAGCTCTTTCTGTAAATCATGTCCATTCTTCTCCCTCCAATTCTGAATACTCTTACTCGTGGAGATGGGGTTCGGTTGCTAACAACACTTATCAGAAACACCTTTGATTCGCACTCTATCAAAAAGCACACGGCTTGTGCACGTTTACATACGGACTAACGTTAAAAAATAACCGTTTACTTGAAGTGCCCCTTGCAGGATGTAAGAAACTGAAAGGGGCGACTTTTTTTTTACCGAAGAAGATTCGGCTAAGGCACAAGAGTCGAGTCGCAAGTGCTTCGGGACCCCATCTCCATTGATTGAATTTACACAACCGTCCATTACAAAGAAACAGTGAAACATGCGGGTAGCAGGGAACAACAAGCGCACAGCATGTATACCCGACAACAACATCAAAACAGAAGACGAGAACACCCGAGAACAGTACAGCCACAGAGACTGCACACAAGGAACACGAGAAATAACAAGCGGATAGTTGCCAGGGAACACTTCACAATGTACAGACATCTCGGAGAGTGTTCAGCATGGTGTCGGAGCGCCGAACTAACGCAGACATGCACCGTGGAACAACCTCTGTCATGCTGGACTCTTTCAACACATTACACATGTAGAGGAATCCTTGTGGGTGTAGCCAAGGTTGGAAAAAACGCTGTATAGAAAAAGGCTGATGGGTTATAAAGACTGCTTCTTCCCGTACTCTTCACCCTTCCTTCTTCTGTGATCTGGCTTCTGGAGGACAGACACTACACACGATCTGTGGGAGAGCAGGTCCTTCTGATGGACACTCTTGACACTTTAGACATGACTCTGATGCCTTTCCCTAAGGAGGAAGTAGTAAAACAAACATGTTCTGGTGTGGGGAATTGGACACTTGAGACGTCACTACATTGGCACCACACTACACTGGGACAAGATGGCAACAGAACCTCTCATGGCATGCCACAACACAACAGACAAGATCCCACAAGGCCACGGAACAAGAACACTGATCAGTAGTACCTTGCAGAGTAGATCTTGTGCTCAAAAAGTGCTGCACAGACTCGAAAGTTGGCTGGAAACAAAAACAGTTTCCATTGTGAAGAAAGTACAATTTTAAGATTTGAAAGAGACAGACATTGATGCTGTAATGACAGGGTTTGGAAACAAATGTTTTCAGGAGATATTAAGAGATGAAAATTGCACATCTCGACGTGGCAGAAAAATCTACAAAGCATTAGGGATTGCAGCATCAGCATAGAAGCGAGTTTGTGCGGCACTTGGGCATGATCTAATGTTCTGTAACGTACCTTGTTGGAGGCCCCTCCAACTGCAGACAAAACATGTTGATGGCTGGAGAAGCCTTGAGTATTAAAAGTTTGTCACCAACTGTGAATTTGACAGGAGCTAGGGCAAGGACTGTGTGGGGACCTTTGTTTGCTTGCCATGTTGTGTTGGCGGCACCAGGAGAGGCGTGTTCCATCGTCCCACGCGCACAGCAAAGCATAAGCCATCTTAAGCTGCCAGGGAGCCTCGCCATACTTTTGTGACTGGTTGATGCTACAAAGGTATTTGTGGTACGGTAGAACTGACTTAGAAATAGTAAATCTATGTATGGTACAAGTTGGCAATGATTTATGTACCTGAAACTAATAATGTATGTAAAGAGATTGTTTTATGACTTTGTTGGCAGTGTTGTTAAAAAGCAATATATTAGTGAACTCTCCTATGTTACACTAACATTCATGTTGAGTACCTTTTATGCAACTTTTCATTATGCAATATAGCAAGCAATTGTTGAGCTGACTCTATATTTTAAGACTTTGTCTTGTGTGCAACGTTAAAGAATCTGACCAAGCCATGTTACATAAGCATTTACTCTAGCCTCATAACATAAGCCTTTACTCTAGATACCCTAAGCATCTTATTGATGTTTCCTTACACTAGATACATATATGTGAATGTAATGCTCGATGTTCCAAAAGACCCAGTAATTTGTGTATTGCTTTGTTCTCGAGCACTTGCAAGGGCACTCTTCAGAGAACACTGCTATGTATTATTTTGTCCTATAGCGTGCCAACACTGTAAAATGCAGTGAACAAGTTATTGGCAATTTTACTAGTGTCTAAGGATTGGTGTTTGTGGGGCATAAAATTTGAAGCAGGCACTGTATTACCTAGAAAGGCGCCCTCATAAACAATGTTTCTTTTTACTGATAATTCAAACCACACCTTTTAATAGAACCTACAAATATATGGGACATAGTCAAAACTGCCCAGAAGACCACCCAGGGGACCAAGAAAAATCAGGTGCTCTCTATAGGCAGGCTATGTCATTTGGAAAACTTATCTAAAGAACCACACAAAAAAAAGTGGGTTAAATTGGCATGGTGGTCCTTATGTAAAGGTGGTCGCTGATACAGGTTTGACTGTTGACTGTAGTTTACCTTTGTGCACTTAGTATCCTTGTAAGATATGTCACTTGATATAAGCTTGGTATTTTTTAGTAGCTGGTCATAAGATGTAGAAGACAACAATCAAGTGAAATAAGTAGGAAAAGAGGATAGCAAATTGGTACTGAAAACAGTGAAACTTTTGTGTTGGTTTTATTTCAATTACCTTTCTACTGCAAATTCATGTTAGGTTAATATTCATCTCCACAGTACTGTTATACTACAGAAATGTTTCACCTGTGAGCTTAAAATACTGCTAAAATACCTCCTTTTCCATCCTATCCAAAGAGAAATCCCCTGCGATAGTAATTGCATTTAACTTTTGATTGTAGTTCGGCAGTGTATTGGAAGATGCTGACATCAATGTTTTTTTCCCCAGACCAACAACCGAGAAAGAACCAGGGCCCCCTCCTGAGGGATCCACCTCCCCAGTATGGTAATGGCCGTGGAGGAGCAGGCCCGCCCAACTTTGGTGGGTAGACTTGACCTTCATAGGTTAAGGGCAGGTGGTTCAAGGGCAGCTTGAACTGTAGAAAATCTACTAGTTTGGCCATTACACATGCCAGGGGAAAACAAGTCCATGAAGTTAATTAAGTTAACGATGGTTCCAAATGGCAAGGATGGGGTTGACCAGGGTTGTCTCCAGCTTTACATGTTTGTTTTTTCTGTCCCACACATTGTTTGGGAACTCATGTTGTTAATTTATTTGTTACATCTGTCATTTTAAGCTTACGAAAATACATTTTATTAATGTCTTGTCATAAAGTTAAGATTGTTGGAATATACCTGTGACATATTTTGGCAGAAACTTGCATGACAGAAGACTGCTTTTGTTAGACTCCCCCATGTGCACAAATTGGTAAAATGTTTATAATACGAGTATCAGTCGAAATTTTACAAAAGAAGGACTCCTTTTTCTCTTGTGTTTTTGCTTGTTTCTAGGTAACCAAGAGTTCCAGAATCCTGGCTACCACAATCCCCCTGGCCAGCATGGTGGCTTTGGGAACCAGGGACATCCTCCCAACCAGGGTTACAACAATCAGTTCAACCAAGGACAGAACTACCAGGTAGGTCATGGATGCTATTTTGGTCTACATTGTTAATATTTCATACCCAATAAACCACCTTATATGGTAGCACACCTGGTTTGCATTGAACAGTGCAACTTACTACAAGCTGCAAATCTGGGCAGATATATTTGACCAACTCACACCATGAAGGATCCCCTCAAATGGGGACCTCCATTTAATGTCCTATCTGAAGGACAGCCCTAGCCAGAGCTAGGTGCTCATTAAAACCTGACAATTGGTGTGAAGTGCCTTCCCCAGGGGCTCAACATGGGGACCTGTTAGGGATTTGAACTCTCCAGGTTCTGATGAGTCAACAACCCTAACCACTATCAAATGACAGGAGAGAAGGTCTGTGAAGTCCACAGTTTGTGCAAGCACACTATAGGTCAACCCTGCTCATTTATATAAACATGTGTCAAGTCCTTCATCTTCAGCAACTTTGTCATACAATGTATGTCCAACTCTACCATTCACTGTTCATACCACATGTTCAGTGAATGAATCAGATTTTCCATGTCAGTGCAGATATTTTTCCCAGGCTGTCTTTACACTTTCAGTGTCCACAGGTTGGTTTGTAGCTCCTCACTGACCAAAATTTGAAATCATATTACTCGTTACATCAGTCATCAAAGCTATCTTTCACTTCAGACTCGGAGAAAGATATAACACTGTCTTGTTCAAATTGTCCTGAAAATAGCCCATGGTCAGTGGTGTGTGATTTTTTTGTTAGCCTTTGGGCTATGATTGTTATGTCCGTCCCGACATTGCAGTTCCTTTCAGTCTTATTCTCTGAAGCATCACTATGATGGCACCAAATGATAATGATGATTGATGTGCATATCCACCATTAGCTGACCAAACAAAACTGTTGATGTTTAGGTAGGCTAAAGTATTCCTTAACAGTTGAAAATTGATAGTGTCTTCCCGACGTACGCCAATCCACGGAACCCACACATTGGTATCCTTCAGCGGTTGATCAAGATGATTATATAATTAAAGTCCAGTAGCAGAGTTGACTGGCACCAAGCAAGTAATATTGAATGATTTGAAACCTTTGTTTATTCCTGAAATAGGCCTGCAGGCAGCTTTTTCATTGAGATAGAAACACCTTAAATGCCCCTTAGGCCACTCCCAGCCTTGCTTATGTGAAGTCAAGCATCTTAACCGTCTCCCTGGTACCTAACTCCCAAACCAATACAGACTGGGATGCCAAATGGCTACTTCAGAGTTATTGACAGAAGAAGGATGAAAAAGAACTCACCACTGACACCAGCAAAAACTGTACATTTTCCCTACTGGGGAAAATGTGAAAAATCAATAATCATAGCTGACCCTCAGTGTAATTGGAGTGAGTCTGTATGTCTGCATCTGATACATTCAAATGGTTGCACATCCAGAAGTGGCATCTTGTTGGCTTACATGATGGTTTGGTTGTTACACCAGAGGCCCTGGGTTTGAGTCCTCTGACATGTCAACAATGTTGTGCTCTTGGGAAATATGCTGTATGCAAATTTTCTCTCTCCACCCAGGTGTAAAAATGGGCACTTGACTTCAGTTGGGGAGGTGAATTGCAGAGTTATAGGGATTAGCTCCACCTTCCAGTAATGTGCCCTAAACTGAGTGGGAAACAATCCACCGTGCCTCCTGCATCAAAAAAGGCTATGGCACTTTCTTTACCTTTTCCATTCTGATGGTTGCTAAAACTTTGTTTGAGAACCTGTTGAAGTTGGAACAGGTGCCTGGAGTATTTAGTGAAGGATGTGCTGTAGTCATAGCTCATGGGTAATCAAATAGAGTTAGCACTGCATGCCTGACCTTTGATGTCTATCATACCTTTAGCTAGGAGAAGGCTTACTTTGTCCAGCAACGGTGTGTGTAGCTGCAGGGGAAATGTGTGATGTTGAAGATGGTGGTTTTCCCACGATTGAAAAGAGGCTAGGCTAATCATTAAGAGGGGTGCAACGGCCTAGGGGGTTCTTCTTGCATTCAGAAGGTTGAGGTGGACTGGGGTCAATCACTTGCTAAGTCATGCCAAAGGCTTGAAAATCCATACACAGATTTCTCTGCTTAGCATTCAGCACTTGGGTTCAGTGTAGGGGTTGAATCACACCCTTCTACCAGTGAATTAGTGTCCTACTGTAGTGGCCCAAGAGATACAGAAAGGGAGATAAGCACCGCCCCATATGCCAAAAGTTTAGGGAAGGATTTAATTAACAAGGCTGATCACCAGTCTGCCATTGTGTAGGTATCAATGGCTCAGGGTCAGAGGACTGATTTTGGGTCAGATCCTTTTCTGTGCAAGTGTTTTACTACCTCCTCAAAACCTTTAAATGTGAATTTCGCAACTGCACATTTATCTATTTCATGTGTTGCTTGTGCCCCAACTACGAAAATGTCTGGTCAACTAGAATAGGTAACCAAAGAACACAGATAACTGCTAAACAGATCAGAAGAATACAGTAGATACAGAAACAAAACAAAACAAAACAAAAACCAAACCCCTCAGCACCTTAAATAATTTGATACCTTGTGTGTGTGTATTTAAAGTGAGAAATGTACAACTGTGTCTTTGCTCCCATTCAAACCCCCATCATTCTGTTCCAGCCCTTACAACAAGACCAACAGTTTGGAGGTCAGGGTCAGTATGGACCCCCCATGGGAGGTCCCGGAGGCGGTAACATGGGCCCCCCTCCCCAGCAGCGCCAGCCCCCCTCCTACTCCCCAGGACCCCCCCAGCCAGGCCCAGGGGGGCCGGGACCACAGGGCAGCCCGGTGGTGATGGTGTATGGCATGGTCCCAAACAAGATGAACTGTGAGCGGCTCTTCAACCTGCTCTGTCTGTATGGGAACGTCATGAAGGTATGGTTACTGTGTACAATCTTAACTAATCTTGTATGTAGATTCAACAAGGAACGAAGCATGTTAATTCTGTAGAATCTCAACTAGTGTTAAAGTACATACTCATTAAGGTGCAGGGTACACTATGTTGACTATGGAGAACTTTATCTAGTTTTGAGGTTTTGTATAAGTGCAGCATCTTTCGAGTTGTAGTAGTCTGAACCTTGTCCCAAACATCTCCTTTATGCTAGTGTACAATTTCATCTGTGTTGTGAGTGTAATGTAATGGTAGGTGTGTGAACAGTGAAAACTATTTCCAGCTCTCCAAAAAGACAAGAATAATTTCTTATTCCAAGACAACTTTAAGATAAGTTTAGGGAGTTGAGTGAATGAAAAGTCAATGTTCCATCACAGATCAAGTTCATGAAGAGCAAGCCCGGGAGCGCCATGGTGCAGATGGGAGACCCCTCCGCCGTGGAGCGCTGCATCAACAACCTGTCCACCTGCGTGTTGTTTGGTCAGCAGCTGGCACTCAGGTGAGTCCACCTGCATATGTACCACCTGTTCAGTTGTCTATCATTGTCTTCAAACCTTTTGTTTTGGACAATGGGCATTGTTTTTGTTTCTTTTTGTTTAGTTCAAATGATTTTGATAGCCTTATTGGTACATTCATACCTCATTAAGCTAATTACAGGCAAGTATAAGGTACATTTTAAGACTTCTACTACTTATCTAAAAAATGGGTTCTAAAATGACTCCAATACATTAGGTTCAGCTTTTGGTAATGATAGATATGGAGGTTGAGATGGGTTTGTTTGAAATGTAATGGTAAAAATGTGTAAGAAAAGTTCCCTTTTCTCAGTGCTAGTCATGGATTTAAAGTGATGAAACATTTATACAACATGACTGAAAGAAGAATATTGTCTGTAGCTGTTTCACTGAGAAGTGAGACTCATACTGATGCCCAACACGGAAAAGCTGACAATGAAGGCATGGTCCACATAGTACACTCTAGGTGAAAGATATGACCATGACCTTATGGGTAGACTTGACTCAGCACATTAAATATTGATGGTGCATCTGGACCAGTTCTATGGGCTGTTGGCAACAACAAAGGATCAGTAATACACAGTCCTGTCTAACTCAGACAATCACAGCGCATTTAGTTCTGTAGATGGGTTGGTAAAGCCACTATGAATTGAGACGAATGCGTTAGAAGATGGGATCCAAGGGGCAGCTGTATTGCTGAGGAAATGGAAGGCTGGGTTCCTGTGAATAATGGATGACCCTCTGCTGGTGTAGTGGGCCATTAGGGATAAGAATGATGATTTATGATACCATCAGCCCCCATTGGAAGTAACCCATGCCTTAAACTGCTGATGTAGTGTGTAATGACTCTCTGGGATTGCACATTTTGCAATAGACCCTGACCTTTACCTCTAACCAAGCCCCCACCCTCACCCACCCCAACTTGCACCCCCAAGTTGCAGCGTAGGCAACAATTGGGAATGTTCAGTGGATAAAATCTCTGGAATTGTCAGAATTAGGCTCCAGCAGATACGAGGCATGTAAATCTCCTCAGCATGCAGAAAGCAGACAAAAAAATGCATAGAGAACGAGGTCCTCCTTCAGCAAAAAAGAAACTCAGTGAGACTCTGAGAGCTAAGGAAGACTACAAAATGCAAAACCTGGTGAAAGACAATAAAAAAGGACTGAATGCATTTCCCTGACTGCAGATGCAGAAACCAGTGAATGATGATAGTTATGAGCTACTAGTATCTAGCCAATTTGAAGCACATTTGAAAGTGCCAGTCCTTGACATATTTATTCCATGCAATGGCACCAAACCATAATCGTGTTAACAGCCCCTGGCAGGGGCAGGGACAGGTTTGGAGAAAATGTGGCAACAACTGTTGTAAAGAAATGACTGTATGTTCCTAAGGTATTTTCTACAGTACAGGAATAGTTTGTTTGTTGCTACATGCAAATGTCTAAACAACAGGACCAAGATCATTTTGCAAGACATTAAAATGCAAATCCTGGCATCACAAGCAACATGTCTGATTACGACAAGGTCTTCCAAGGATATTTGTTTTAAAGTACTGAGTTCCGAGTGGCAAGCCTTGTTTTGTTGTAAACTGTAGTAGATTAAAAATGAATGACAAGTGACAACTTTTGACCTCCCCTGTTTGAATTATACTGTTCACCAGTTTGTTATGGGTCACGGGAGAGAGAAAATGTCAGCAAATGCACACAAATAATGCCACACCCAGCACGATCTGAAGAAAATGTTGTTATCACAATTAGAGGGGTGGAAAGTTGACCCTGAAAACCCAGACGGTGGCATTTATTCACTTGGAAGGCCTTCTGAATGTGATATCAGAAGGCAGAGTTTATCCTTATCCGTAAGACATGCACTTTTACAAAGCAGTGGCATATGGTGTCAGACCTCTGCAAACATAAAACTACCATGGAAGAGCTTGTTCTGTCTTCTTCCTGAACACCGCCCACCCCATTGGTTTCAAACACAAACTAAAAACCACCTCAAACACTCCATTTTCTCCCTACTTCGAAACTGAAAGACATTTATTTACAGCATACTGCAGGCAATTGGCATCCTCAATTAGTTGCACAGTTGCCTCAGTCATGGAACCCCAAGTCTTAACAGTAACTTATTTGTGTCAATTAATCATAATCTATTTGTCCCATTTGTGGTTAGCTTTGTTGTACCTCCCATAGAAAGGAAAAATGGATTTTACTCAGTGCACGGACTTAAATGCTTGCTTGACACTTACCTTGGACACTGTCCCCAACAATAGTGGGTCGCTATAGGTCATAAAGTTCTTCTAGTTAAATACCTGTTTAATAACAGTCATTTGTCAAGCCATGTTGTCAGATGTCAGCTTGGAAGAATGCAGGGTTTCAACCACTACTGTGCACCCAAGGTCTCTTCCTGTGTGAGAAAGCCTTTTTTCATTAAAGATGTTTGTCAGGAAAAGCTAATTGCTTATAGTCCACAAAGGGGGCATGATTGTCTTGACCCTGAGGTCAAACTTTGCTTTGTGGCTTCAGGTCAGAAACCCCAATTGTTGTGAGAGAGCCCATCCCCTGCTTGTTGGGACATAGAAGGTCATGAAAATGTATTTTCCTAAGCTTAAAGGACGGATTCAGCAATGAAAAGCTGTAATGTGGCCTTCCAAACAATGAACGGGCACACAAAAATATCTAAAACTGCAGATACATGTAGCCCTGCAGTCATCCCTGATAACAATGTACAGAAATCCTCCTACCCTTGGCTTGAGCTGTCTCATGTATGTAAGCTGGGATTGTAAGGTTGTTGATCCTGCAGCATTTATGGATTCATGCTTGATCCTACAAAGGCTTGGGTCCAGAGCCAGGCAGGACATGCATTGTGTTCATTATTAGAATGGACTAAGTATGCTGATAGTGCACACACTGTTTTAATGTGGAATCAGAATGCTTGTCTGAACCTAATGTAAAGGTGTATTACAAATGTATTGGTCCCAACATCAACTCTCTTCTGAGTTTTCTTTTTTTCAATCAACCACGGCACAACTGACAATCAATCAACTTTGAAGAAGAAGAAGAACTTTATTGCGCGACAATTGTAACATGTACAATGTATGGCAATTTGTGTATACATGGGAGTTGAATTAAGTACTATTGCGAGAATCTAACAACTAATCTTATCTTATCATCAGGTGTTTAAAATACCAGAAAATTGCAAAAAACAGGGAGTCTCTGTTTTATATGCAGTATTTTTAATAGAACTATGTTATGGATTCTCCAAGATTGCCAAAATTGCTATTCCTCAGTTTTGTTCAGTGCAATCTTGTACATGCATATTCAATGTATAATATAAAAAAAAGTATAAGATTAAGATTGAGAATACATTGTGTTGTTTCCTTTTCTCCGTAGCTACTCCAGGCAGAAGTTTATTGATGAGAAGGGTCAGCCTTTCCTCCTGGAGGATGGAACGTCCTCCTATACAGACTTCACCAACTCCAAGAATAACAGGTGGGTGGTCATGTCTTCATGTCCCTTTCTTTACAGTAGTTCCTCATAAGTATTATTTAAAGGCCATCTGTGTTGGTATACTACAAATGGAAAAGGTTACACTTTTTTAGCACAAAGATTGGCAGCTTTTGATCAGACCAATCGTCTTCAGAATTTCTGACAGCAAATAGTTATTTTTGGCAAATAGTTTAACCTTTCCATCGATCCTGCTGAGATGAGGGCTTATTCTTTTGTTAGGATTATAACTGGTATTTGTATCTTTTGACATATCATAACAGAATTCAAATGTGACTTATTCTGCAGACTGGTTGCTAAATTCTAACGAGAAAAAGAATGATTCGGTTACGTCAAAAAGTGTCATTTGCTACATTCTATAACCTACCAACCACCCAAAACTATTATCATCTTCCTTAAATTGTGTGGATGATTTCTTGATACTAGTATTTCAATGTCAGTAGTTGCAGTTAAGTGTAAGATAAAGGGTGTACTCATTCAGGTATGAACATGTGCGTGTTATGATACAACTCTTGACGTCAGCAGGTTAGACTTGATGTCACCTTGTACAATGTAAACATGTGTTAATTGTAGTAAATATCTTTGTTTGTTTCATATCTACATTTTGTGTTCTTGTTGCAGGTTCTCAACTCCAGAAGCAGCTGCAAAAAATCATATCCTTTCAAAGACATATGCTTTTATTATTCTATCATGATTAGAAAACAGCTTATGCAGAAAAGCTGCAGGGTAAAATTTATGGGTGCTGCCGGAGAGGCATAGAGAGTGGTCATTTTCCCTGTACACTTTTTTATACTAATCATCTTTTTTGCTGTCCCTTTTCTTTAATCCTCCCACAGCAACCCCTAGTCAACACAAGTCTTTGCTAGCTGTACTTGCATTGTCTGTTCTGAAAATGTGGTATTGTCAAGTCGGATTAAGCAGGCCTCTGCCTGGAGTCAGCCAGCCTTCACCTTTTGTGTGTAAAGTCTTCTCTCTGTCAGGTAGCCTTGGGGAAGGGTTGTACCACAGCAGACATTAGTGTGACATCTCCACCCATGCTGCTGGTTTTGCCCAGCCTTATGTTGTTCAGTTTTCTTGGCAAACCCATGGCTCACCTCTTGGCGTGATTTGATCTAATTTTCTAATTTTAACCTTTTGTCATATTTGACATGCCATCTCTGTCTGTCAAGATGACAGAATGGCCATTATTTTTGTCCATCATCAACAAGATTCAATCAAACCCTTATGTCATCAACAAGCTTCAATCAGAACACTGCATCGTTAGCAAGAAAATTTCGTCTTTATAGACCCACAAATCAGATAAATCCACTAGAAAGACAGATTTCAATGTCTCCAAGTTGACATCAAAACGCCATTACTGGCTGCTCCCCAGAAATTGATTTTTTCTGAGGCCACCAGGAATAGGGTGATATGAGTCACCATGGCCCATTTGTGGAGATGGATTCCCACCTGGGCTGAGATTGCTGTTGACCAAGCCTGGTTGCCAGACTGTTTCCAAGTCCACACAGGCCAGCTTCTTAGCTCCCCAGCCAACGTGTCCCCAAGGACAATTCACTACAGCCAGCCTAGTTACTTAGATCATGAGAGAACAAATGAAAGGGGGTGAGAGCTTGTTAGAATCTGCTTCTCTGCATGTTGGCCCAAGAGCTGAGGAGCTGACCTATGTAGGCCCTGGAAACAGTCCAGGCTACTGCTATCTGTGTTGTGTGTGCAGCATGGAATAGCTGGAAATGTCCACCCAAATGTCCAGTGGTACATAGCTGGCATCTCCAACATTGATTAACAGTGATACCTCTGGTGCCACACAGGAACTTATTAACATGCCTAGGGCAGAATTCCAGCAATGCTACTGATATTATCTTTGTAGAAATACCCCCATTTGTTTATAATCCCATGCACTATTTACTAACTTACACTGTTGACAGTATTGCATTTTTTTTCTTAAATTCATTTGTAATAGCCCAGTGTGATATGTAAAAAGTCTTGTGATTTCTGTTGCTGAGATTAATAGTATAGTAATGTGGTTTTCATGTAAGGCTCAAGCTTTGTTGTTGGCCCAGGGGATAAGAAGAGTTTGACCTAGTCAGGAAATGAACACTTGTACATGTATATACATGATAGTCCCTTTGGCCCCTTTAAATACTGTTATGACACACATGTTCAAGGAAGCTGCAAGCTGCTAGTGAAGTATCTACAATAGACAACATCAACTTCAGGATGTCATTTTTTTCCTCCCCAAATGATGTTTATTTTTGCCAATAAGGTTAGGTTTTTGGTTCTGAATTTTTGGTGACCTACATAGTTCCAGTCCCCAGGTGGTCCTCTAGGTTACAGGAATGTTGGAACTGAAGATGATAGTGCATGACTGTGGATACAGACAACATTTCTGTGAAACAGGATCAGTTGGAATGCCAGGGAACTGCAGGAATAGTCCTAGATAACTGGCATAGTTCACATGTATCTGCAATTACTTGTGCTTAAAATTTGCAACCTAGCAAAATCAGGAGTATGTGGGGTCCCATATTTAACACATTAGAAGACAGGGCATACAGGCAAATTTCAACATTTTACAGTTACAATACATCCCTGTCTTCCCAACTTGTCTTTGATAAATCACCCCTTTAATCCATCCATTGTGTGTACTAGAAGGAAAGACATCTTGGCTCACAACTGGAACTTCACATAGTAGATGAACAGACATGTCTGACATTGATGAATGTGGTTTTTGTCCACCCATTTAGTCCATTCATCATGCATTTATCAGGAGAAAACCTTTTTGTCTCACACTTCTTGTTTGAGATGACAAGTCTTTCCATTACTGTTTCCCTTACTCTTCGTTCTTATATTCAGTAAGCTGTGAAAAATATGATACACACAGAGGCAGAACTAAAGCCATCTGGCAAGAAGCTGAGTTTGCATGGTGGTTCCAGTTAGTTTGTCCCAGGGGAGAAGTTCCATGCAGATTATAAAGAGTGATAAGCAGTGTATGTTATTGGAGCTGACAGGACTGCCCCTGTGCAGCAGGTAAGGCCCAGTATTGGGTCAGCAGGTGGCAGCTGGGAGCTGTGACAAATTGGGAAGATTGCAGCATCAAACCTGACCTGACCAGCAGCCCTCCGCCAGTCTCCAGAGGCCCCACCTTTCAGTTCACAGGAATGTTGACATTTTCCGCTGGCAGAAATATGGTTGGAGGGCTAACACACTGATGAAGAGGTCATTCCCAAGCCCAGAAATTTGACACAGGTCAGGTTTGGCCCCAAGCCTTTGATGTGTTTGTCTTTGTGGTTGGTAACATCTCCATGGACACGGTTGAGAACACGTGAAGCAAATTTCTTCCAAATCAGCCTACAGCCAAAATCATGGCCCTATCCAGAACTAAAGACACAGAGGAAACAGAGATTGTTGCCTTGTATTGTAACTGTTCGCTTGCCCTCCTCTTTTAGTCTTTTTTTTGGGGGGGTCACAGGGGTTGTCTTGTAACAAGTCCAATGGTAGGCTTGTCCCTGCTTTGGCAGGGTTGCGCTCTTTGGCTAATAACCAGACTGCAGGGAATTTTGCTGGGGTTATGATTAATTTTGCCCACAAACACCACAGACAGGCCCCAGGATTCTGCTGGTTACCAGGTTCCACAGGGGGGTGGCCTCCAAACCTTCAGCCATGTTGTGTTTGTGTTGGACACACATACTCAGGCAGACATGTAGTTACCATCTGTAGTACTGTGCAGTGTGATTTGTGGCCCATGTTTCATGTTTGTTATTGCAGCGCAGTAGAACATGTATGTTCCTTAACCCCACATGCACGTATCCAACAGCCATCAAAAGTGCTACACTTCTTCAACGCCCCTCCCGACGCTACAGAGGAGTCTCTGAGACAGGTACGTCTGGTCTGGGTCCACATCAGTCACCAGTAGGTACAGCAGAAAACAGTCAAGAAGTCGTGACATTGTATTATTTTTGAAGCCCCAGTGGTATGTAGGTCAGCAAGTTGGGGCTGAAGACTAGTTTGGGGTGGCCAGTATTTAATCAGAATTTTCTGCCTCGCCAGAGTTTGTTCCTAAGTAAGGACCCATACAGTGTCTGGGGGGCAACTTGCTCTTGGCCCCAATTACAAGCGCATGTCTTTGGTATCAGCAACAAACAAATGAAGTTGTGACATCAATATTGTTTTTGATGCCCTGGTCATGGCCCCGTGTGACCCAGAGAATGGGTGTACATGTAGGTCAAGACTAAAGTTGAGGTTATGGTTGGGGACAGCATCTGGTTCAGCTGGGGCAGTAGTAAATCAGAATTTTCCAATGGTGCCACCAGAGACGGTTCCTAAGGGTCCTCACAATGTGTACAACTTGCGGTTAGCGCTAGCCAATGTCTGTTGTGAACATGCAGAGAATTATATGATCTGTTTTTGACCTTAAGCAAAATAGTATTTAAAGCGACCAATGATGTTACAACACAATGTATCTCTTTTTAGGAAGTGGGAATGAGATGTAATCACTGTAATCTTATTTTGATTTGATATGTATGTGCCTTTTTTTTCACTCTCAACAAAACTCAATTTTCCTTCTATTTTCAGCTAACATTTAGTGATGCAGGAGTGCCTCCCCCAACTGCTATAAAGATGTTCCAGTCAAGAAGTAAGTTAAATGGGCTTGCACATCGTTGTTTCCATTTTGTGTGCCGTTTGTGTTGGTGGGTGTGAAGGAGAAATGAACTTAGATAGAGATGATGTAATCCCTATTCGACTTTTTCGTGTGTCCTCTGCTAGAAAAAGCCTGGTATCCAATCCTGTTACAGCCACTGAGCCTCTTCGTCAAAAGTGTGAGAGGATGAAGAGACTTAGCAGCTAGTATACATGTATGTTACATGTTTGGATACCAGGCTGTATATACCCTTCCCTCTCGTAAACCTGAAGTACAAATTATGCACTAACATGCGCATGTCTATTAGATCATGTTTTACAATATGGTCATCACTGTTGCTGTTTCAGCATTTCGATACCAGTGTTTCAATAACAATGTTTGACGGCTGTTCTTATCCAAACCATAAGACATCATAAATAGATTCTGCATTACATTTTTGGTATAGATATGATTCTATCTTGGACAGAAAGGGAGTACATTATCTCTGCATACTTTCATTTTCTCTGTGGTTTTGTTGCTGGTTTGACCTGGAAATGATCAGAAGTAGCCCTGTTAATTTCTATGAAGGGACAAAGGCCCCTGTTCATAATACTTATGTTTTCCATTCTTTGAGGAATGCCATTCAATGCTGGTTGCGAGAGACCCAGACCAGGTCAGAGAAAAACCACGCATGGTCGTTAAACGATCACTCAAAAACACACTCTGACCCTGCATGACATCACCAACCAACAACCAAAACATCCAACCAACATGCTTTCGCAACATCTATCATTGGTCTTTCCTATCACTGTTTTTATATATACACAGGACCTCTCAAAATCCTTCAATACTGCTACAAGGACTTGTGGTGTAGATCACAGCTGTCTCCAGGACCAGTTTCCTCTGAGTGTCTCAAATATCTGAAGTTCATGAGATGAAATTCATGCAAATGTATTTTCCAACAGTTAGATCAGAATGACAGATTGAACAACGAAAATTACCAAGTAACATGGACTTCCAAACAATGAGTATTTTGGAAAATGTTAAGCTCGTGGATGACCCTTTGGCAAACTGTTGGAAACCATACTTGTATGTACAGCTGTACAAATACTAAATTTTCATCTAGTCTCTGACTTGCATATTTTGTAAAAGGAACACCCCGGTCTCCTTTTTGGGATGGACCGCTAGAAAAGGAAGCTTGATTTCAGTTAAAACTTCCTGTGTAATATTTCCTCAAAATTGAAAACCAAGAGCCTTCCTCTTTCTCATTAGTCTCTACCAGACCACTAGCTTGACTGGAAGAAGAAGTACACTTTAGTTTGTAATTGGTCAGAGGAGTAATGAGGCTCAATACTCTAGCCAATTCTATACTGTATTTCTTTATTCAGCCAACCCTGTAGGTCCAGTGAAGACTAATGATAAATTCCTATACATGGAACATGTAAAACAGCAACAATAACACATTCATTAACTAATTAATGCTTAACACTGTCGTTTAAAAGTACTCATCACTTTGAATGTGAATCTCTATTCTTGTTATATTAGATAACTCCTTCAACATCATGCTTACTATTTGAACATTTCATATTTTCCCTTCTGTCTTGCATTGCTAATATTGTTAAACTGAAAGTGATGGTTGTCAAGGTTAGACAATTTGGGTGGTTTATATATACATTGTACTACATGTATGTAACGGCTTTCTTTAGTTAGAAAAACAAAATTTATTTGATGGTAGTCAGTCTCTCTTTCACTTACCATATTACATACGAGGGCAGTTCAATGGAGATTCTCCTGATCCACTTCCATCTTTTTTATGAAGGCGAAAACTTCATGTGTATGATAATACACATTTGTATAGGTAAATGCATTTAATTGCATGTCAGAGAGGAATTTTTGGAGTTAAAACCAACAGTAGAATAATCAGAGATATGATACTTGGAGATATACATGTACATTGTATACATATATCTTCATTGAGTTCATACATGTGGAATTTCTATTTCCAACAGTAATAGAGGACTCCCAACACACAACAAAAACTGTTTTCGTCGTAGGTGGTAAAAAATCGTTTCTGTTAAAATTTGAACTGTTCAAAGTCAAAGTCCGTAGTTTGAGTGTGTTCAATGTTGTCAGAAATGAGTTACCACACCCCGTGAGGCAAGCAGTTTTTGTGGTCCATGTAAGTGTAAGCTGCTCTATTGGAAGTGATTCAGGAGAAACCTGTGCCCTGGTACTCCCAGCATTGTGAAGACATAAAACATACAACCCCAGTAACCTTGCCCTTCTCTGTGCTGTTGTGTTCTCAGCGGAGAGAAGCTCCTCCGGACTGCTGGAGTGGGACAAGCAGAGCGATGCCCTGGAGGCGCTGGTCATATGTAACCACAGTCAGATGGCCAGCCCAAGTAAGTACAGACAGCCTGACTACCTGTTAAGCTCCCCATGGAAAGTGACTGTGTAGCACGGCCTCAGGGTAAGGCAGGGCGCAGTTAGAGATGATGGTCATATGTAAAATAGAGTCAGTTGGCCAGCCCATGTAAGTACAAATATCAAATGACCACTGGTCAGGCCCCGACAGCAAGAGATTTTGTCACACAGCCTCAGGGTAAGGCAGGGCTGTTAGACACGATTGTCTTATGTAACCACAGTCAGATGGCCAGCCATGTAAGTACAGACAGGGTAGCCTGACTAACTCAAGCTTCTACATATAGCAACCAGTTAACTTCCGACGGATGGTGGTCTTGTGTAAACATAGTCAGATGGCCAGCCCAAGAAAGTACAGGCAGGGCAGTTGGAGATGTGATATGTCATTCCGTGTGATATAGCCAATTGCCACCATCCAGGCTGGTGTGTTCAAACGGCAAAGCAGCAGATGTGCCCGCCAATTTATTTAGATTTAGACTAAATCTACACATCAATCAAATTCCATGAACCTAAAGGGCAGAGGCTTGAAACATGCTTGAGCATGGTGATGCATTAGTCCTTTCAGTTGGGGACTAAAAGCTGGGAGCCCCTGTGTATTGCAGAGCTTCAGGTGTAAGCCTGTGGTATGCCTCGGGCGTCCAACCTCTCCACATTTAAGTATGTTTGGTCTTGCTTTAAGGCACTCCAAAAGGAGGTGTTACTAGCATGCTGTATGTCAGGCCCAAGTCAATACCTTAAGACTGGGGATGGTGTTAACAGATGTCTAACACAAGATTCAGTGTTGATGATGAACAAAACCCACGCACTCACCGGGTTTATCCTGTCTGTTGCGAGTTGTTTTGACTCCAGGGAAGGCTCTTGTCTGAGAGAGTAAAGGTCATGGATATTTCAGCTCAAGAATAGCTCGCAGTAAACGCCTCTTTTGTGTGTTGTGAAATTTGCTATGAAATTTTCTTGAAATCTTGTGTCATGTCTATGATGATATCTTCTATCAGCTTAGCACATTTTTAGGTCAATGAACCTGCCCAGAGAGTCTGACCATAATGACAGTTAACCTATAGCTTGCCCTTCTTTTGTGTATGCAAGGCCACATATATATCTATCCAATGTCAGAAGGGTCAGCATTGCAGAAACAAATAACTAACACAGGTTTCCTTATCTTGGATGAATGCCCGCAGCTACATTATCTTGTTGTATCTACATTGTATAGGTTAAAAAAGAGGTTGAATCCATAACCTTAATGTGTGTTGTATATGTCAACAAAGAGTCTTTAAACGAATCAGTTGTGCAGAAGTAATACTTGGCAGTCGCACAGCTGTGATGACATCAGAAAACAATGTGCCCTTGATCTGTGTACCTATTATTTCTGTTCCTGAGACATGTTTGGATGTACCAAGTACATGAACATGTAAAATATATCTTCTCTGGGCTGATACTTGTTTGAAAACACTGCAAATGCTGTTAGAATTATCAAAAGTGTGCAGTAATCTGTTGTGCAATTAATTAACTGGCTTCTACTGCACATGTACATACTTAAAAGAGAGCAGTTATTTAAGATGAGTTTCCATCAGGAACCACAAGTGAAAGAGATGAGAATGCGAAGATAACGCTCATGATTTTATTTCCCCTGTGTGTTTCAGAGGGCCGGTACCCCTTCACCCTAAAGCTTTGTTTCTCTGCGGCCATCCACGCTGTGTGAGGGACACACCACTGCCCACCACCCCGGGGACTGTTCCACTCAACATTTATGTAGATGGATGAAGCATCATATAAACTACCTGCCGGTGTACTGAGGGTTAAACTAAGGGTTAAACTAAGCGACGGTGTTCAGTTGTATGCGAGAGGGTGGAGCCCAGTGTATGCACCATCTCTACAGTGTATGGTCATGTATTGGTTGGTTCTGTTTGGGCAAGTCCACTCTCTCAGCTTTATCATGTTGATGTTTCCGTACTACCTTTTAGCATTAGACCCAGTGTCTGATTTTCATGTGCTCTGAGATGTCCAAACAATGTAGCAATAGTTGCCTGTTGTGAAGTAGTAGGGAGGTTTTTGTTGTACCACCAGTGGTAGCACCCAACACAGTAGTCAGTCTGACCAGAACAGTGCCATTCTTTTTTAACATACGGGTGGTTCCTTACATTCACTGTCTTGCAGGAGGAATCAAGATTTCAAAAGAAAGCCATGAATTTTTTTATTGATCCAGACAGAGTAGGCAATGTACTAACCGCAACTTTGGTACCATGCCATGGTGATTTTTACGGTATGAGTTTCTTACGACGTTTGATACTGGAAGTTGTATTTAGCATGAGAAGTCAGAGCACCATTTCCCAGTCTCGACTAATATCAGCATTACTGTGTTGTCACAGAAAGAAAAAGTGATCATGTTGGGTAGTTAGCTAGCACTTGTGCTGGACTGTATAGTACAACATGGTTCTGTAATAAGATGTAACCTCCCAACACTCAGTATTCTTGGTACTTTTTGTGTTGTCACCACCCTTGGTTTGCTTGTGCTGTATGCTGTAATCCTACGTGTATTTATTTTTTGTGTTACTGTGTACATTTGTCAAAGAATGATAGTCACTGTAAGTTGCAGCAAGAAATGACTAGTACATATAGATAAATAGAGGTATTTGCTTTGTTTTGTTTTGTGTTATGAGTTTTGGATTGTTTAAGTTGATATTTGAGGCTATAGAAACAAGTAGACACCAGTTTTGCAAATTTTTGTTTGTTTCAGTGTTCTTTTTTGAATGTTGTACTCTATTTTTGTATTACCAAATTACATGGCAGATGCAGCATTGATTCTGTTGAGAGCAGTTTATACGTTGCTGTGTAACAAATTGTATGTATCCTAACTCAAGTCGACACAAGTCTACTATACCCTACCGACATGCTATAACCAGGGAATTAAAGATGATATTTACGTAATGACTGGACCTCACAATGTTATTACTGTATGTTAACAATAACATTGGATTTAGAGTGTCTTCACTGTTCACAATTTGTAACAATAAACTTTCTCTTATTCTGATCGCTGTTGTATTTTTTTGTGTGTGTCTGTCTATCCTGCTTGCTGCCTTAGGCCACACCAATTTAATTTCTTCGTTCACGGATTCGCTCGCTCCTATTTTTTGGAAAAAAAATAAAACTAAAAATTACCACTCAGCAAATTTTCACCATTAATGAAGCCATTCACCAACTTTCTGGTGTAGCAAATTGGCCTTTATATTATAAGCTCCTTAAAGTGTGGGTACAGGTGCTGTTACTGTACAATAATAGTGTTTTTGTACTTTTTTCAAGCTGAAAACTTTTTTTCTTTATGTTTTGGATTAGTCGTTACCTTTACCCCAACCATTTTACAATTTTTATTTCGCCCTCTCGCTCCATATTTTTTATGAAAAAAATCCGTGAACCAAGAAATTAAATTGGTGTGGCCTTAGGCCATAATGATTTGATAAAATGGATGACTTTTGTGCGTGCATCAAGTTTTGTTTCCAAAATAAAAAGTTTTCAGCCATACTGTAAATGGTACAAAGTAGCTGCAGAATAAGCAAATATGCTGTATATTGCAAAAAAAATGTCAACTCACTTCCAAGGTCAAAGAAGATGTGAAAAAAAAATGAAGATTCTATTACCAATTTTTTTTTTCATGTCTCATCAGTTTTGGGTTCCCAGAGGATGCCATCCATTATGAAATTAACATGGCCTTATCTCCAAGCAGATCTTTGGGGCAAAATCGTGACCAAGATACAATCACAAAGGTCTGCTTGCAGGTTAGTTGCTCATATAGAATTGCCTTAAGGTAAGAGTCACCTAGTACTAGTGCCTTTTGACTTCCACAGGATAGCAAACTTAATACGTTTTCATGTCATATGTATACATGTATGTGCCTTCCTCACTGATCCAAAGATTTTCATTTCCAATGACTTAACTTTGGTTCTAGTTAGAGTTGACTACTTTTCTGTCATGTTCCAAATATCCATCTGCTTATATTTACATTTGTACACATTATGATACAGTACCACGCAACAATCTTAATGCACATGGAATATTAAAAAGTAGAAAAACGTACACCCCCCCCCCCTTCCCATTGTCCAGGAAGCAGCTCGTTGCTGTTTTTTGTTGTTGTTTTGTTTTTTTCTAAATTTCTGCATCTTGAATTTATAATTCTTTGCGATATTTTTAGAACGTACATAAACTGCCGCCTTGTACAGTGTGGTCAGGGAATGGCGGCGGCGCCCTGCGAACTCTGCCTGCCCTTGGTGCTGGCCTGGGTCTTTGGGGCACCTTCATCATCATCCTGGGGCATCACCTGGCCCTTAAACTGGGGCTGCCCTTTCTTCCAGCGGCGCAGTTCAACTGCAAGGGAACGATGTGTAGACATCAGTGAAACATAATAGCATGTCCAGACCCGAAGATATAACAACAGGAGGTTCTTCTGTAAAACCAAGGAAAGCTACTAACGTTAGAAGGTTCAAAATCGTCCTTGACCTTCGTCCACCTAAAGATGGACTCTCACTGCACTTGGGGCACCTGTGTGGCACGGCGGGGTTCATTTACTGCTGCACTATTTTGTTCTTCGGATTTTTAATCATCTAAATATTGTGTAATACGTAAAAGTATGACTAAGAAGACATCAAAATGCGGAAGAAAATTTGTTGCTTATCTCTGACATTCGCTGTGTCATCTACGAACCCCACAGTGCCGCACCGGTGCCCCAAGTGCAGCGAGAGTCCACCTAAAGAGCTACTCACAATCACAGTCAATCCAGAAACACAGACCAGCTAGTTTTTCACGGAAAAAACACAAGCAATTGAGTTTGTGCGCAAAGATGAAAGATGTTGGAAATTTCAGATTCAGCTTTATTGGTCCTCGACATGGCAATTATACATGCCACATGAAATGCGCCGAGAAATTACATTCCATAAAATCCTTGTTATTTACAATCCACAAACATACATAATCACATTTTGTTAAAAAGACCTACACTGGCTTACATATAGCAGTGGCGGAGAGATAAGTGGGCATAACTATCAGCAAACAATAACGTCCGTAGTATTTACAAGAATATATTCTGTACAGACGCAGTACTAGTGATCTATCGCCACAGAGCCGCCATCTTGATAGAGCAATTTTATTGCTCTAGGAACAAAGGAGAGTTCATGTCTCTTGGTCGTACTCTTTGTCAGTGCCCGGTAGCGACCTTCGCGACGGAGGCTATAGCAATTGTAACCCGAATCGGATGAATCAAATCATTGAGCCTTACATCTGCTCGAAGATTACGTCGAGAAGATGTAAGATTAAGTGACTCCACTGGAGGAAGTATGCAGAGGGGTTTTTTTTTCCACAAGGCTATGCCGACGACAGTGCGTTAGTAGCCATTCGTTCAACATCATGTGACATGCCCAGGCTACGCACGCTAACATGAAAAACAATACCAAGCCAAATGAACTCAGATGTCAACTCATCAGTAACGCATCAAAAGCGTCTTCGTGCGACCAACATCAGAATAGCAGTTTATCAGGAACAGTAACTGTTGTAATAACAAGGGGTTTTAAGTAAGCGTAATGCACGTTCGGGTATATAGAATTTAGTTCTAGTAGATAGCCTCTGCATGTTGCAGAGCCGACCTTATCTTTTTCCCCAACTACGCAAAGTTTCCATACAACGTTAGCTACCGGGTTCTTATAAATGGCCAATCGTTAATAACATTATGAAGAAGATTCTTTAAATGCACTTTTGAATGGACTTTGGAACGTTTAAACTGTACGACGCCAGTCTTGGCCAAGGAATGAGTCCATCGTTTTTATGACATCGCCTGTCGTCGAAAATTTGGGTAAATCCAATGTTAGAAATTGCAGGATACGCCCAAAAGTAGTTACTCAAGTCAAGCAACTGGATATGGTTTTGGTCAGACGTTTCAACTACTATCCAGTAGTTTTCGTCAGTTGAAACGTCTGACCGTTTCCAAAACTATATCCAGTTGCTTGAGTAACTACTTTTTGGCGTATCTTATCACCTGGATGTCTAACCTACATCGACGTATGCAGGTAAGATATTTTTCTTCACTATGAATTCTGCAGCCTTAGGTGAATGCTCAAGCCATGATCTACAGACATGTGACCCTTGGAAACTCACTGGCCATCCTGACCATCTGCGCTCCCCAAGCGACGCTCCAGAAGTAGCCGACCAGCATGAAGGTGATGGTGATCATCTGGGACAGCGCCACCACCACGTTCAGGTACAGGGCGTGCCCCAGGTCCTCGTCCTTCTGGTTCGGCCCGGCGTTCGGGTCCCTGACTCCCCACTTACACAGCAGGGAGAACCCGGACAGTAACGTGCCTTCAGCGGGTAC